>NW_015506236.1:321302-330105 GCF_001515645.1 Sinocyclocheilus grahami | reverse complement strand
GCAAGTAACAAAACATTAAACTCCGGCAAGAAGATAAAGTCCTTTTTGCAAAATCATAGACATGTATTTACAAATCAAGTATAATGGGAACACAGAATGATCTTGGAGAGAGCTTTACCGAGCTGACAGCTGTAACCGAACGCGACCAGGGTTTAAAGGCTGAACGAATGACTGACAGCCACATACATTCATATGTAGCTCACATTAAGCTATCGTATGGCTTCAGAAGTAACACAGAATAATTCGCACAATCTAAAAAAATAAATAAATTATTGGATTTTGATCGGTTCTCTCTGCCCGATACCCGATCCGAGAAAAATGGCACTATCGGAGCCGATACCCGATATGAATATCGGATCGGCGCATCCCTAGTATTTATTCAATCTGTAATTGTGTTTCAAAATGTTCATAAATGCTGGAAAAAACCATAGAGATACAGTAAATAGCGAATCTGTAAACTGTTGGTTTACTGTTGCTTTGACACGAGATACAGGAAAAACTGTTTAATTCACATGATTAATTAGCGTGACATTTGTGAGCAAGTTTAACCCTCTTTTATTATAAACGTGTCTGTAGCAGATGAGAAGGAAGTGCTTTTGAACGAGACGTTTAATTAGTGATTCATTTGATGAAACCTTGTAAGCAAGCTATTTATTTTGCTATCAGCAATTATTACATCATGCGATACAACATATTTGTGTTATGAGTTCAGGATGGTGATAATCGTTCTCGCTCATCAAAATGCATCTGAGTTGAACATTAATGCTTTCACCTCAAAGATGTAATGCATCCATTTGGAGGTTGTTTTCCTGCTGACAATGACTGTAATGCATTGTAATAAGGAAATAAATGATGTGGCCACCATCTACAATTGAGTTGTCATGGTGCTGGACGTTGATTGCATGTCCTTAGGTGGTCCTCTTAAGTGCATGCTTGAACACAACCCACACAGTAATGCATACTGCTCTATTCATGTCTGTTTTTATATTTCACATGTATGTGCGTTTATTTGACGTGTATATATATATATATATATATAGCCTATGCATCCATATGGTCTGTATTTGTCAATAGGGCTGACTGGCAGCATCTTTAACGTTAAAGAGGTCATATGATGCGATTTCAATTTTTCCTTTCTCTTTGGAGTGTTACAAGCTCTTGGTGCATAAAGAAGATCTGTAAAGTTGCAAAGACTAAAGTCTCAAATCCAAAGAGATATTCTTTATAAAAGTTAAGAGTCAACCACGCCTACCTAAAACGGCTCGTTCTAACACGCCCCCACATGTCTACGTCACGATGTGGGAGGATTTGCATAACGCCGCCCAAATGTTCACACAAAGAAAGAAGGCATAACTTTTATTCTCGCTGTAGTATTGTTGTTGCCGCCGCTGCCATGTCGTGAAGGCACTGTGTGTTTCGTTGTGAAAGCGAAACTACTTTGTTTGGTCTTCCAAAAGAGGACGATAATCCGCTTCGTCATGCCTAGAGCTGATCCGTGAGGAAATACATCAACTTCGCGCTTGCCGCAAGCCCGCCTGCCGCCGCTCACTCAAGCCGGCCTCCGCTCACTCAAGCCGCATTAACTACTTTGTTTGGCGATCCAAAAGAGGACACGACTAAAAATCAGTGGTTAAGTTATATTTAAAGAATTTGCCACTGATGATTCAAACACGAGTTTTGGCAGTGTAGAGTAGCGATTGTAGTTTGTCATTTCTCCGATCACAAAGTATAAGTCATAATCCGTAATTATGTCCCCACTGGATGCAACAAATGCCTCGTTTATGATGGGTTTTAATGTTTTTGTCTTGTTGCTCCGGCCGGACATGGCATCACAGTATGGTAGGGGCGTAACATTTCCGTCACATGCTTGAGGAATTCGGCCAATCACAACGCACTGGATAGCTGGCCAATCAGAGCACACCTCGCTTTTCAGACCGATGAGCTTTGTAAGAATTGACGCGTGTCAGAAAGGCGGGGCATAGAGGAGAAACAATAATGTACAGTATGTGGAAAATAATGGGGTTTTTTAACCTTAAACCGCATAAACACATTTCATTACACCAAATACACAAAATAATGTTCTTTATAGCAACATCATATGACCCCCTTTAAAGCTAATAGTGATGTGCACCTGTTAGCTGTCAGAGAGCACCTCTCTCTCTCCCTCTCTCTCTCTCACTCTCTCTCACTCTCTCTGTCCATCAGAAGGCATAGCATCCTTGAGTGTCGTGTTGTTGGGAGGTGTGAGGTGAAGAGTTGGTCACATTGTCAGGGTGTATGTGTGTTTGTTAGTCTATTATTGTGTGGTTGGGGCTGTCCAATGTCAGCATTGCTTAAGAAAGGGGGTTCTTTGTGTGCCTGGTCTAAAAAAAAAAAAGAAAAAACAAGTGACCGTTTGCTTAGATCATTTGTTAAAGCCAACTAGTAATATGACTCAAGGTCAGAGCCTTTTCTTCCCTAAAGCTCTGTATGTCTCTCTCTCTTTTTCTCCCTCCAACACTGCTGTTTGACAGCTCCATAGGGACTCCATAGGAATACAGTATAGTTATGATTGAAGAGCTGGCCTTCTGTCAACATGAGGTTGAACCTGATTTTTACATTTTCTGAAGAAAATGTCAACAGTTTATGCCTGTGCATAACTCATTGTCACAATGCAGGGGTATTGTGGGTAATTGTCAGGGCATTGCTGTTTTTAGGTAGATTATTATGTAGATATTTTGTTCAGCTGCTTAAACTTGATATTTAATAATCACTGCCATCTTTAAACAGTCAACGCGGAGACCTGAGTGAATGGAAGTCAATGGAAAAGACTATTAAAACTGCTTTTGTGTGGAAACAGTTCATTATACTTAATCATCAATACATTTACTACCTTGGTGCTAATCTTCAACAATCACTTCGTAGAAAAATTGAAAAAAATTAGAAAAGTTCATCTAAATAAAGCCAGCTTAATTTTATAGTTCCTAATACTGAATGAAATTACTGAACAAATTATTTTCTGCTATGATTCATTATTCAACATTTAGTTCCTTTCCTGGTGATTGACAGGATATTCCGTTCCCTGTGAGTATTAATGATAGCGATTTATCAGTGATACTTTCTGCAGGTGTCACTATGACCATGGCAACACATCAGACACGCAGACAGGTTACATTGATATGCCAGTTTGTGGTGGCAATTAACTTTACACGTGAGTCTTAGAACCACTCATTCAAATGATTCATTCAAAACACTGATTCATTCACAAACAACACTGATTCATTCACAAACAAAACAGCCGACCATCTTAATGAGTGAGTTAAATTAATTTGTTCAAAAACACTGATTCAGTCAGTAACAAAAAAAGTGAAAGTCATTGAAATGACTGAATAATTCAAGATGCAGTGGTTCTTTTGTTGGTTTATTTATATTTATTTACCTTAATGGAGCAAAAAGTATTTGGCAATGTTGAGTCTAAAACTGAGACTGCGCAAACATTTGCGTAAAGTAGCGTCACCCTTTTGAATACAGCATTAATGAGCATATATAAAATTATATCCATGCTTTTTGGTTGCTATGGTATTTGGTAGGGTGGTTGCTAAAGTGTTGCTGGGTGATTGCTAGGGATGGTTGCTAGGTGGTTGTTAGACTATTCTGAATGGTTGCTTAGAGGATGCTTGGGTGTTCTGGTTTATTTGAATCTCTAATAATTAGCCAGAGTAGAAAAAGCATCTTTAAGGAAGTGAAGCCACATAAAAGCCTGTGCTGTGCCATTTACGACCTGACAAATGTGGCATATTAAATGCATTATAGGTCATTTCATTTCACACAATAGCAGCAAAAGCATCCAAGTTAAGAATTGACTCTTTCCAATCATGATGTGAAGAGCTCCATAAAGCCATGATGTTTTGTGTTGGGTAGAAAGACTGCATTATTCAAAGGTGTGAATCACGTCTATTAAATTGTTGTGATTTTGAGGCATACCCTTTACACGCTAAAGTGAAAGTGACCAGGCCTGCCTCAAAATCACTTTATTTTCCATACCTCATGTTTTTTGCATGCTGCACAGCACCTTTTGCCCCACATAATGTGTGTGATTAAGTGATTTGATGATATCTCTGGAGGAAGAGCCATGCCATTAATCGAATAATTGATCGGTCCTCCATTTGCAGCTTTCTAATTGGCCGGTGAATGTTCGTGAGCCCTGGATTTAAAACCCCAGTGGGTCGGCTCTCTGAGGAGTCTAGAGTCTGACCCGCAGTTATTAAGAAAAGGGCTGAAGTGTTTGCGTTTAGGTGTCCTTGTCAAACTGCAAGAGCCTGTGTCATTCAGTCCTGCCACGGCCTTTTCACTGTGCCTGCTGTATTCTGTCGGAAATCAGATAAATGCCTTTGAAACATCTGTCATATTGTTACAAACGTCAATCATGGAGGAGTTGGATGGCTCATGAATAAACCCACCTGTTGAATTATGGATGTTATAGCAGTCAATCGTGCTATATTCTTTCCTTCTCTGTGTGCGGTGGCTAATGCTGTCTTTCTCATCTCTTTTCTCTCTCTCCCCAGGCCCTTTCCATCAGAGGACACAGCGCTGAATGAAGATGATGTGTACCGGAGCTTGGAGGAGTTGGCAGAGTAAGTGTTTTAAATCATAGAAACAGAGTATATTGGCAATTAATTAGTGATTAAACAGATGGTAGTTGATCTGTGATCCGTACGGACCAAGCCCCACGGTTCGGCACGCATGTGATCCGCGGATTAATTGCAAAATTTAACCATAATAGAGTATAGGTTTATCATTTGTTCGAATTTACACAAGCAAGCGAATTTTGAACAATTCCAGAGAGAAAAGGCGAAAGGGAACTCAATTCGTTACTTGCACGCTGTTCTCTACACACACAGCCACACACACATGAAGCGCGTACATGCGTTTCAAACGGCGCGCGAACACTGAACTGAATCCTCTTCTGAATCCTCTGAAAAGACACATACACATAAAATTATGACAAAATACCCATCTCGACAATCATTCAGGTAAACGCAGTCAGTTATGTCTCAAGTGAATGAAAACAGCTGAGAAAGAAATCGGATGTGATGTGTATCATTATATCGGATCCGTGCATCAGGTCTTAAAGGGACAGTGGCCTATAAATGACAAAATTCATCAAACAACAAAACAGCTGTGATAAAAATCTATATTTAATTTATACAGTGAACACTATGCAGTGTTATTTTCCCTA
The DNA here is from genome assembly GCF_001515645.1 of Sinocyclocheilus grahami. Taxonomy (NCBI): domain Eukaryota; kingdom Metazoa; phylum Chordata; class Actinopteri; order Cypriniformes; family Cyprinidae; genus Sinocyclocheilus; species Sinocyclocheilus grahami. The sequence goes on along the minus strand of NW_015506236.1, from coordinate 324,887 downwards.
GTTATTACATTTCTGTATTTGAATACTACCAACCTTATTTTATTTGTAACATATTCTGTTGTATTTATCTATGCTTGTAATTTGTGTATTTGGTTATTAATCATTACCTCCACGATGTTGGTTTTTGTGATCAACGACTGAGAACAGATTTTGAGTTTAAAGTCACTTGCTGGATTTGCATTGAATTATGGCAGAAAACGGGAAACCAGAAACTGAGGGGTGTACAATCCAATGACTTTGTTAGTTTTTTCAAGTTCCGTATCATTTACATTTACATTTAGTCATTTAGTCATTTAGCAGACGCTTTTATCCAAAGCGACTTACACTTGGGGGATACATAAAGCGATTCTTCTTAAAGAGGCAAACCGACACAAGAAGTGGTTGTAATACCAAGTTGTTAGACATTGTTCAAATAAGTACAAGCTAGAAAGAGAAGGAATAAATAAAGAGAGATACTTTTTTTTTATTTTTTTTTGATGAAGTCAAGTAGCTTCGAAAGAGATGAGTTTTCAGCTGTCGCTTGAAAATTGTCAGGAATTCAGCATTAGGGGTGGGAAGATCGTTCCACCAGCCAGGAGTGGTGAATGAGAATGTTCTGGAAAGTGATTTTGAGCCTCTCTGTGATGGTACCACGAGGCGTTGCTCACTAGCGGATCTCAGACTTCTGAAGGGGATGTCAATTCGTAGTAGTGAGTGGAAGTAGGCGGGTGCTGAGCCTGTGGCTGTTCTATATGCAAGCATCAATGTCTTGAACTTGATTCGGGCCGCAACCGGTAGCCAGTGCAAGGAGATGAAGAGAGGTGTAACATGGGCTCTTTTGGGCTCGTTGAAGACCAGTCGTGCCTCTGCATTCTGAATCATTTGTAGAGGTTTGATTGTGCTTGATGGGAGTCCAGCCAGAAGAGCATTGCAGTAGTCCAGCCTAGAGATGACAAGGGCCTGGACAAGAAGTTGTGCAGCATGCTCCGTTAGAAAGGGCCTGATCTTTCTGATGTTGTGCAATGCAAACCTGCAAGATCGAGCGGGCTTTGCCATGTGGTCTTTGAAGGTCAGCTGGTTATCAAAGGTTACACCAAGATTTCTGACCGAAGTTGATGGGGTACTTGTAGAAGAACCTAGCTGGATGGGAAAATCATACTGTAGAGTTGGAGTGGCAGGGGAGACAAGAAGCTCAGTCTTTGCCAGGTTGAGCTGTAAGTGATATTCTTTCATCCATGCCGAGATGTCCGCCAGGAAGCCTGAGATCCATGCAGCTACCGTTAGATCATCTGGTTGAAATGAAAGATAGAGCTGTGTGTCATCAGCATAGCAATGGTAGGAGAAGCCATGTGCCTGTATGATGGGACCCAGTGATGTTGTGTATATGGAGAAGAGGAGGGGTCCAAGAACTGATCCCTGAGGAACCCCAGTGACAAGTTGATGTGCTTTGGATACCTCCCCTCCCCAAGACCCCCTGAAAGACCTACCAGTGAGATAGGATTCAAACCAGCAAAGTGGAATCCCTGTGATGCCCATTGAAGAGAGGGCAGACAGGAGGATCTGATGATTGACAGTGTCAAAAGCAGCAGAAAGATACAGCAGAATAAGGACTGATGATTTGGAATCAGCTTTTGCAATCCGCAAGGCTTCCGTGACTGACAGTAGCGCAGTCTCAGTTGAATGGCCACTCCTGAAACCTGACTGGTTAGTATCCAGTTTGTGAAGAACATCGGATAACCAGGAGTTTGAGGGGGCAGCCCGTGCTGGCGTGCAGCCGTCTGTCTCTTCTGTCGACTAATCGCTTGAAAGTTAAATTTAATTTTTTTAATTTTCTTGCTGATCCGAAAAATTATCTGATCCGTGGGTCAAAAACCGTAATGTGATCCGAACCTTGAGATTTGTGATCCGTTGAACCACTACAATTAATAAATGTTCTCTAATTTTTAACTGTTCATGGTGTATTTTCAGTTCAGTGGCTATTAAAGGGTTAGTTCACCCAAAAATGAAAATTCTGTCATTAATTACTCACCCTCATGTCGTTTCAAACCCATAAGACCTTCTTTCATCTTCGGAACACAAATTAAGATATTTTTGATGGAATCTGAGAGCTGTCTGACCCTGCATAGACAGCAATGCAACTGAAATGTCCAGAAACGTAGCAAGGAGATCTGTAAAATAATCCATGTGACATCAGGGGTCCAACCGCAATTATACGAAGCTACGAGAATACTTTTTGTGTGCAAAAGAAAAAAAAAACGACTTTATTCAACAATTCGTCTCCTCCGCATCACCCTGTAAACAGCGTATGCTGTTCTGTGTCAGCTGCGTCACACCGGATATGCTGTTTCCGTTCAGATCAAATCACAACAACGTTGGAAACAGATCCGGCGTGACGCAGCTGACATCACGCTGTTTACAGGGTGATTATCTGTTTACAACTGATTATCTCCTCCACATTAATACCAGTTTCAGCACAAAATAAACATGACTAAACATCCGAAGGTAAGTTAAAAAAAAAAGTACAACTTTACAATCCGTATCCTGTCTCGTGTAATTACTCAATCAGTGTTTCAGCCGTGCAAAGACATCAATATAACAGCTTGTAAACAATGTCACATAACGTCACATTTACCTCAGAAAAACATATTCGGTAAACATAGTCAGATAGAAAAATAAACTGCAGAGAGGGACATTTTGTTAAATATATGTAGAAATATTATTATGTAATTGTAACTTTATTATTTTAAAAACTTTATTAAGTGTAATTTTAACAAATCAGTCAATTTTAACCTTCAATATTATAGTAATGTAGTACCAACTGACTCTCATTAATATTTTACAGCATAAGTTGAGAGATTTTTTTTTTCCTTCAGAAAATTTGGCATGTACTGTACCTGATATTTATCCAAAATAATCTATATTGAATCGAATCAAATCGAATCGCAAGCTTGTGAATGAGAATCAAATCGAATCATGAAATTTGTGTCAAAACCCAGGCCTATAGGTAACTAAGACCTGGTGTAAGTTCAGAGTTCTATAGAATGCTGCATTAATAAGTTGCATTTGAATGGAATGGAATTTTATTTATTAACCCTCTGAGGTCGATTAACGCGGATACGCGTTTTGAGGCATCTTCTCCTGATCACACCGAAAAGAACTTAAATTACACTTTCAGTTTTGATCTTACAGATAAGAGCAATACATTAATCGAATCTGTAAAGGGTCTACTCTTATTTGTATACACACATAATAACAACAGAACTTTGTGCATTTATAAAATAAAGAAAACAAACAGGGTGTGCTGTCTGCCGCCTTGGTCTGCGTGATCTTTATTTAGAAACGCGTTATTAAAATGAACTGTAACTCAGCAAATACTCAACAAAGAGACATGAGAGAGATATCTATAGAAAGCTTGACATGTCTACTTTTAAACTAAGCAAGTCTTATCGAAAGCAAATATTCTGTGATAAAGTAATCCATATGAAACCAACGCGATGTCCAGTCTTTCACATCTCCCTTCATTATCTCTAATGCGACCACGCCCACGCGCTGAGCGCTATTGATATTATAATCATCCACGTGAAGCGCGCGGCGTGTAAACACCCA
>NW_015506236.1:313360-319901 GCF_001515645.1 Sinocyclocheilus grahami | reverse complement strand
TTTTTTATTTTTTTTATGATGAAGTCAAGTAGCTTCGAAAGAGATGAGTTTTCAGCTGTCGCTTGAAAATTGTCAGGGATTCAGCATTCCAGATAGGGGTGTGAAGATCGTTCCACCAGCCAGGAGTGGTGAACGAGAATGTTCTGGAAAGTGATTTTGAGCCTCTCTGTGATGGTACCACGAGGCGTCGCTCACTAGCGGATCTCAGACTTCTGAAGGGGATGTAAATTCGTAGTAGTGAGTGGAAGTAGGCGGGTGCTGAGCCTGTGGCTGTTCTATATGCAAGCATCAATGTCTTGAACTTGATTCGGGCCGCAACCGGTAGCCAGTGCAAGGAGATGAAGAGAGGTGTAACATGGGCTCTTTTGGGCTCGTTGAAGACCAGTCGTGCCGCTGCATTCTGAATCATTTGTAGAGGTTTGATTGTGCTTGATGGGAGTCCAGCCAGAAGAGCATTGCAGTAGTCCAGCCTAGAGATGACAGGGGCCTGGACAAGAAGTTGTGCAGCATGCTCCGTTAGAAAGGGCCTGATCTTTCTGATGTTGTGCAATGCAAACCTGCAAGATCGAGCGGTCTTTGCAATGTGGTCTTTGAAGGTCAGCTGGTTATCAAAAGTTACACCAAGATTTCTGACCGAAGTTGATGGGGTAATTGTAGAAGAACCTAGCTGGATGGAAAAATCATACTGTAGAGTTGGAGTGGCAGGGAAGACAAGAAGCTCAGTCTTTGCCAGGTTGAGCTGTAGGTGATATTCTTTCATCCATGCCGAGATGTCTGCCAGGCAGCCTGAGATCCGTGCAGCTACCGTTGGATCATCTGGTTGAAATGAAAGATAGAGCTGTGTGTCATCAGCATAGCAATGGTAGGAGAAGCCATGTGCCTGTATGATGGGACCCAGTGATGTTGTGTATATGGAGAAGAGGAGGGGTCCAAGAACTGATCCCTGAGGAACCCCAGTGACAAGTTGATGTGCTTTGGATACCTCCCCTCCCCAAGACCCCCTGAAAGACCTACCAGTGAGATAGGATTCAAACCAGCAAAGTGGAATCCCTGTGATGCCCATTGAAGAGAGGGCAGACAGGAGGATCTGATGATTGACAGTGTCAAAAGCAGCAGAAAGATACAGCAGAATAAGGACTGATGATTTGGAATCAGCTTTTGCAATCCGCAAGGCTTCCGTGACTGACAGTAGCGCAGTCTCAGTTGAATGGCCACTCCTGAAACCTGACTGGTTAGTATCCAGTTTGTGAAGAACATCGGATAACCAGGAGTTTGAGGGGGCAGCCCGTGCTGGCGTGCAGCCGTCTGTCTCTTCTGTCGACTAATCGCTTGAAAGTTAAATTTAATTTTTTTAATTTTCTTGCTGATCCGAAAAATTATCTGATCCGTGGGTCAAAAACCGTAATGTGATCCGAACCGTGAGATTTGTGATCCGTTGAACCACTACAATTAATAAATGTTCTCTAATTTTTAACTGTTCATGGTGTATTTTCAGTTCAGTGGCTATTAAAGGGTTAGTTCACCCAAAAATGAAAATTCTGTCATTAATTACTCACCCTCATGTCGTTTCAAACCCATAAGACCTTCTTTCATCTTCGGAACACAAATTAAGATATTTTTGATGGAATCTGAGAGCTGTCTGACCCTGCATAGACAGCAATGCAACTGAAATGTCCAGAAACGTAGCAAGGAGATCTGTAAAATAATCCATGTGACATCAGGGGTCCAACCGCAATTATACGAAGCTACGAGAATACTTTTTGTGTGCAAAAGAAAAAAAAAACGACTTTATTCAACAATTCGTCTCCTCCGCATCACCCTGTAAACAGCGTATGCTGTTCTGTGTCAGCTGCGTCACACCGGATATGCTGTTTCCGTTCAGATCAAATCACAACAACGTTGGAAACAGATCCGGCGTGACGCAGCTGACATCACGCTGTTTACAGGGTGATTATCTGTTTACAACTGATTATCTCCTCCACATTAATACCAGTTTCAGCACAAAATAAACATGACTAAACATCCGAAGGTAAGTTAAAAAAAAAAGTACAACTTTACAATCCGTATCCTGTCTCGTGTAATTACTCAATCAGTGTTTCAGCCGTGCAAAGACATCAATATAACAGCTTGTAAACAATGTCACATAACGTCACATTTACCTCAGAAAAACATATTCGGTAAACATAGTCAGATAGAAAAATAAACTGCAGAGAGGGACATTTTGTTAAATATATGTAGAAATATTATTATGTAATTGTAACTTTATTATTTTAAAAACTTTATTAAGTGTAATTTTAACAAATCAGTCAATTTTAACCTTCAATATTATAGTAATGTAGTACCAACTGACTCTCATTAATATTTTACAGCATAAGTTGAGAGATTTTTTTTTTCCTTCAGAAAATTTGGCATGTACTGTACCTGATATTTATCCAAAATAATCTATATTGAATCGAATCAAATCGAATCGCAAGCTTGTGAATGAGAATCAAATCGAATCATGAAATTTGTGTCAAAACCCAGGCCTATAGGTAACTAAGACCTGGTATAAGTTCAGAGTTCTATAGAATGCTGCATTAATAAGTTGCATTTGAATGGAATGGAATTTTTCTCAATAGTCCTGTGAACAAATGTTCTGTATGTGTTTTATGGCCTTATTTCAGTGACTTTAAAATTTTAGTTTTTCACTAAGCACGCATAAACGTTGTTTTCTCAAAAACACAATCACATACATACATGCTGCTCACATATTATTGTAGCCCAGTTTGTGCTGATTATGGTGCTACTAAACTTAGTCATTAAAATGTTTATTAGCAACTGAAAAAAGCACAAATGTCAGGACATGTCAAAACTTCTCCAGGGCCCAAAACACCCTCAGACCCCAGAGGGTTAATCACATCTACACACCACCCTCCCTGTCTCCAGCCTGTCCATTCACCCTGGTACAAATAGACAGGCGGTAAATGTTCTTCTGGTTGCTCGGAGCATGGCAAGAATGCAGTGTGGGCGTTAAGAGGAGTGAGGGAAAATGAGGGAGGGGGTTGTGACCGTGGTGACAGCCCCGATTCCTTGCTGATTAATTGTGAATAATTAGGCAGCTGGGCGGATAGGTGTCATTCATCAGCAGAGGACGGCATGACACAGGCGTGTTAGTGCAGACTGCATACATTAAACCTCTCACAATGCCTGTTAGAAACTTCTGTGGAGCCATAAATGGAGATGAGCTTATGTCAGATGTCAGACCTCAAACAGTCTCAATTTAATAGCAGCCCAAAGAAACATAGCTTGTGTACGTGTTGTTCTGAGCCAATATAAAGTGAGGGTAGACAATGTTTAATTCAGAGCAAATAAAAAACAAGGCCATGAGGGACCGAAGTGCGGTCTGTCCTGGTGGTCCATACCTTATTGTCACAACCTTGTTTTGTTGGAGGATTTTTATAGAGCATTACAAAGAGACATGACAGTTGAGCGGGGACAGGATCAGACTGGACTTGAACCTAGCAGGGCTCCAGACTGCGACCAAATGGCACTGGTGCGACCACTCGTAAGCGCTGCCATTTCTGTTGCATATGAGAAACATCAAATGGCAAAGGAAACGAAAGCGAAACTAAATCGCGCTACTCGTTTGAGCTGCGCAGTGCGGACCGCGATGCAAACAAACTTGTCCGAGCTCAGAACAGCTTTACTTGGGAGCCAAAGTTGAGTTTGCGACACTGTTACAGCACAGCGCTGCGAGATCCAGTGAGATGCATTTGAATTCACCACAGAATGAATAAAGATTGCTGCAAGATCTAATGAAAAGCATTCAGATTATGCACAGAAGTTTCTGTTATAAACAGATCAAACAGCGCTGACATAGAAAACCAGAAAACCAGTAACGCTAACTTTAACCATGGTGTTGTGTCAGAAATAGTTGAATGTTATTATATACATTTCATCATTTATTTCAGGGTTTGCGTAAAACCTTTGTGAGAGAAATTAAAGCAGTTTTCAGTTACTTTCAAGCATTTTACACAAATGTTTCCAGTACTTTAAAGCTCCAAAATGATCCAATTTGAATGTTATTTTTAATGGAATGACCAAAATATACTGTGGTGAACAAACACTTGTGTAAAAAAATCCACCAAATCACCATTATAACCTGTAGATGGCAGCAGAGGAGCACTTATTGGCTTATTAGTCATTCATTTATAGTTTTTCCTTTATATTTTGAAATTATAAAATCACTATTATAAAATATCAAATCATCAAGAAATCAGATTTTGTCAGAGTTTTTTTTTTAATTTGGTGTGTGTGTATGTAAGTAAGAAAAGTTACAAAGTGCTTTGTGCTCATAAATGTGCAAAGTAGGGGTGCTCCGATCAGGATTTTTGAGGCCGATCGCGGATCACAGAAAGCAGTATCTGCCGATACCGATCTTCTTAAAGCCTTCTTTTTATCATTTATAACTATTTATAGTGATACTCCAATCAGGATTTTTAGACATTTATTCAGGGCCTGAATTTCATTTTTGAAAATGGGGGGAATTACCCTCTTAGGTGACTATTGTAAGGGGAAGCAGCTTTCACACAGGAGTCTGCTACTGATCCGTGGCTGTTTACCACAAACACAACATTTATCCATTATTTTGATTTTAAATCCAAACATTGTCACTGAAAATGCTTTTTCAGCATTGCAATTCTTTTTTTTACACAGTACAGTAATACAATCTTTCACAGACATGTTTAAACACAATAAATATAAGCAACACATTATTCAATGCTTTTTACTTTTGCATTTACTTCTAGATTTATATATTAAGTTGTGATGTTAGAGCTGATCTGCGCCTCACTGCACACGTCTGCGGCGCGTTACGGCTCCACGGGCAGCGGAGCTGATCGCGGCCACTCTAATCAGTGCTTGTGTTTATACCAGCCAGCCGCGGCATGTTTCTGAAGCGGCTCTCCGCACTGCTTGGCTAAAAATAGTCTTTTGTGAGGTGTCAGCGTGGAGGACGGAACAAAACCTTGTCGGAGCCGTAAGGGGTAACGATAACATAATACGCTGATCGTGGGCTCCTTTTAAATGAACATTTATTTATAAAACAAAATAACTTCTTTGGCCATATTAGCCTACTCAATAGCATTAACACAGGCTTTACTCCTGACATTCCAACTTTATCTGGAATGTCACCGTTTCTGTCACTGTAACTTCCCGATCAGGCGAACGAACACTCACTCACACACACACACACACACACACACAAAATCGTCTGCCTCATGGAAAAAAAATTTAGTTAATATTTGCATTATTTATTTTATCCACCCGCGACCCACCCGCAAATAATCAGAATGCATTTCTTTATTACCCGACCCGCGGATTATCCGCAGCGCCCGTGGATATAGGAAAAGCAAAATATGTTTGCTGCGTAAATCAAACGGACTTAATGAAAATGCAAATTCATTCTCTGCCAGCAGGAGGTGCTTTAAAGCAGGAGAAACTGAGGTTTCCCCAGTAACGGCTGTACACAAGGCAGCGCTGAGCTCACAAACGCTGCTTTATCAGGCATATAACATGCAAGATGAAATGAAAATGACATCGAAAATTTTCTAAAGTTAGTCTTCCTTCAGAAATACAGTGATATAAAAACACCCGCGCCTCGTTTGATTATTAAACGTGCAGTACGTGCTCATGTTTATTCAACGAAGCCTTTTGGAAAATCAGTCAGTTTTGATATTGTGGCGAGCGCCACAAGTAAATAAATGTATGGGAAACACATCCCACAGCACAACCACCTGAGCCCAACTTCAGTCTACTCATCACCTTGGCTTAACTTTAACTGTGTTTGTAGCCGGCGCCATAGCCAGACTGATAAACAAACACAGACCGGAAGTTAACTTCAGGCCAGGCACATGCACCCAATGAAAAAACTTGAAGCATCAGAATCGGCATCGGTATCGGCCGATCATCATATGTGAATGATTGCATTGCAGGCTGGTTTAAGGTGTGTCCCTAAATGTTTAGTCAGGGGCTACAGTGCTCCTAGTAAAAATAGTTAGTCTGGAGCCCTGCCTAGGATCCGGACTAGAGATTTTTCTACAATGTATTAGGGCTGTGCAATTTGAGGGAAAATAGTTTTGACAGATATTGCGATTGCAATTTTATTTGCGATTTTAAATTTGCAAAGTCAAGCTTCAGCTCAATATTGTCAATAATGTGCAGCACAGTATGGGTATCATTACCCTGCTGAAAAAAACAATAGAAACCATCACAGAAATTCTTATAGTTTCCATTAAACCATTACAAAATTCCTTTTTGTTTTGGGCATTATTCCAATAGGAATTACTGTAGTTCTATTGGTTGCCATCTGCCAGATTACATCCCACCAATAGAATCCATCAAATAGACACCATTATAGTTTACATTAAAACCAAACAAATTCCCATTATAACCCTGAAATCCATTAAATTTTTATTGTGTTCTGAGAGGGGTTCTATTGTTTTTTTTCTTCAGCAGGCAAGATTATAATGGTATAACTACTTTTACAGAATTAACTTAATTA
>NW_015506236.1:294996-313231 GCF_001515645.1 Sinocyclocheilus grahami | reverse complement strand
TTTATTACCCGACCCGCGGATTATCCGCAGCGCCCGTGGATATAGGAAAAGCAAAATATGTTTGCTGCGTAAATCAAACGGACTTAATGAAAATGCAAATTCATTCTCTGCCAGCAGGAGGTGCTTTAAAGCAGGAGAAACTGAGGTTTCCCCAGTAACGGCTGTACACAAGGCAGCGCTGAGCTCACAAACGCTGCTTTATCAGGCATATAACATGCAAGATGAAATGAAAATGACATCGAAAATTTTCTAAAGTTAGTCTTCCTTCAGAAATACAGTGATATAAAAACACCCGCGCCTCGTTTGATTATTAAACGTGCAGTACGTGCTCATGTTTATTCAACGAAGCCTTTTGGAAAATCAGTCAGTTTTGATATTGTGGCGAGCGCCACAAGTAAATAAATGTATGGGAAACACATCCCACAGCACAACCACCTGAGCCCAACTTCAGTCTACTCATCACCTTGGCTTAACTTTAACTGTGTTTGTAGCCGGCGCCATAGCCAGACTGATAAACAAACACAGACCGGAAGTTAACTTCAGGCCAGGCACATGCACCCAATGAAAAAACTTGAAGCATCAGAATCGGCATCGGTATCGGCCGATCATCATATGTGAATGATTGCATTGCAGGCTGGTTTAAGGTGTGTCCCTAAATGTTTAGTCAGGGGCTACAGTGCTCCTAGTAAAAATAGTTAGTCTGGAGCCCTGCCTAGGATCCGGACTAGAGATTTTTCTACAATGTATTAGGGCTGTGCAATTTGAGGGAAAATAGTTTTGACAGATATTGCGATTGCAATTTTATTTGCGATTTTAAATTTGCAAAGTCAAGCTTCAGCTCAATATTGTCAATAATGTGCAGCACAGTATGGGTATCATTACCCTGCTGAAAAAAACAATAGAAACCATCACAGAAATTCTTATAGTTTCCATTAAACCATTACAAAATTCCTTTTTGTTTTGGGCATTATTCCAATAGGAATTACTGTAGTTCTATTGGTTGCCATCTGCCAGATTACAGTTAGACTGAATTTACATTCGTTTTAAACGGGGAGCCAGGCACGAGTCAACACAGGTTGCGCGCGTGCGTGCGTCAAGCCTCATCCATACTGCCAGATGCGCTCGTGGAGATTTGCGGTGCGGAGCCGGTTGCGAGTATAAACGAGCATTACGAGACATTACGAGACGTGAGTGCGGCAAGCATGAGCAACTCGTCCCCGGGATTCGCGCCGCATGGGGCAGAGAGGAGCAAGTATGAGAAGCATTCACAGACACAGGCTGTGTGTGCGCTCTTCTGAATTGGGAATAGCGAACATGCATCATAAATTTATTTAAAATTAATCTGTTGGGGAGATAAAATGTGTAAGATAACGTTCACGTACTAACAAAAACATCTAAGAATGTATCTTTTATTCTCCAGTACTGAAAACAGAATCGATAAGGGAGCTTTTGATATTCGCTGTGACGCAGCTCTTGCAGATTACCTTTTTTGTTCGTTGTCTGTCATTTCGAAGCTTAAGTTGCATACGTTTTTCTTTAGTTTTAATTTGCCTAACTATCGATCTGACCCAGTAGAAGCCATAATCCCACTCTGTCTCTCTCCAGTCCCGCTTTCGGTTTTTTGTTTTTTTTAATGGTGGGTGTTAACGCAGTTGGCTAGAGCAGTGCTGATTGTGGAGAATGGAGGTGCGCTCACTCTATTGGTTAGTAAGACTGCAACTCAAGGCTGGCAGTCATGCATATGCTCTGGAACAGAGTAATATCGCGTCCATATAGCAGTCTCAAATCGCGATTCGATTTCGATTAATCGCACAGCCCTACAATGTATCCTTCTGTAAGCATATGTGGTAGCTGTCGGTGGACAGAACTGCTTTATGCTACACATTTACACATGAGAGCAACAAAGAAACATGAAGTAATGCAAAACTGATGAGAAAAAAAAGAACTAAAGGACACTGGTAATGCCTGCACCATGTTGACCCTTGTTCAGGCCTCAACACTGCGAGAGATTTTTGGGCTAGATGGGCTGCATTGCCATGGAAAATCATATATTTATTTATTTATTTTTATGACTTTCAAACTTAGGTATATAGTTATTCTTAGATTTATTCTACAATGTTGTTGCAAATTTTGTTGATTTGTCACCAAGAATGTTGTCAAGCTGGGTGACACAGAGGTTTTATTGATCATTTAAAAATGGCTTGTTGAAAGCATCAAATCAGTATTATTTTGCATTGTATGCCATTGTTTTCAAAGAGTGTTTAGGAATTTATTCTAGCTCATGGCAATTTTTTTATTTGTAAAGAAGTTATTTTTTGTAAATGTTCTTTTTGGGAAGGATTTTTTTTTTTTTTTTTTTTTTTTTGAAGAAAACAATTTTTAATAATGTTTATTTTCCTATTTTAATTCTCTTTGCATAAAATGTTCAGTAATACATTTGAAAAGTATTTTATTCAGTGGATTATCCACAAGTAGTCTAGATGTTTAATATATAAACCATTTTTTATTGAATTACCAGTAAAAAAAAAAAAAAAGCACTGGAAATCTGTAAACAAAAGTCTTTTTTATCATTATTTTATTTTTACCTGGGGGTCTTTCTGGCATTTCCAGAAATCCCTCATCTGTCAGCTCGCTATACCTTCACCTTGGTTACATATTTACTGGTGACGTATCAGAGTTCACAAAACAACAATTTTCAATACATCACTTGAATCCAAATGTTTAAGTTTGCAAAATCAACAAATGTAAGAACAGTTCTGTCAACTGGCCCAAAACATTCTCACACTGGCCCCGGGCCTTTGGGCCACCTTTGCTGTTGATTCCTGATATATGTGAGGCCATATGTGGACCTTTGATATTTCCACTGTCGGCAGCCTCTTGCACTGATCCGTATCGACTTTAGACGCTGCCTGATATGGCCTCAAGTGATTGCTGACCTCTTTCAATGTTCTTGATATCTCTCTGCCATCTGACCCCTCTTTGCATGCAGATTCATGTCGAAACACATTTCAGTGCCTAATCTAATAGAGGTTAAATCCACGCCCAGCACACAAACACTCACTGCACCGCCAGTGATGGAACAGCGAATTTGAGTGAATTAATTAAACTACCCATCCATGTGGACCCATGACCTTTTACAGCCGTAAATATGGTTCAATTCCAACATGACGCTGCCGTCTGATTATTGGAAAGGTCCCCGATATGATGCGCCAGGACACAGTTTAACAAACACTTTCATCAGGCTACTCTGAGCACTCTTAATTGGACTGTGATATCATTGTCTGCTTTAATGGAAAAGTGCATGAAAGGGTTTGCTGCAGTGCTGCTGAACCTCAGAAGTCATGTGGCTTCAATAGGTTTATTCATATAAGCCCTGTGTCTGTTTCTGTTAGAATGGAAATGTTTCTCAGAATTGTGCCATAAATGGGGCCAAATGCAGTGCAAATGAGAAGACTGCTGATTGTACTCAGTAATAGTGTTGTATCTTTCGGTTATTGAAGTAAAGATCGTGGTTCACTTGAAGAGATAAATGGTAGAAAGTGCTAATCAACACACAGTGGTAAACATGGCCTTGTCCCAACTTTTTTGAGATGTGTTGATGCCATGAAATTTAAAATCATCTTATTTTTCCCTTAAAATTATAAATTTTCTCAGTTTAAACATTTGATATGTCATCTATGTTGTATTCTGAATAAAATATTGAAATTTGAAACTTCCACATCATTACATTCTGTTTTTATTTACAATTTGTACAGTGTCCCAACTTTTTTGGAATCGGGTTTGTATATATATAATACACTTTTTAAAGAAGTACCTTGGCTTCTACTGTTTTTACATTAGACAAATACATCATTTTTACAAAATGAGACTGTGAGGGATGGAAGTTCAGTCAGTTCAGTATGTTAGACTTTCTGAATGTCCTCGGCCACATCCAATTTTCACAGCCTCTTTTTTTTCCAAAGTAAAAAAATTGCAGAAAAAGGCATTTTCACTTTTTATACTTTCTTTCTTCCCATTTAATGTGACCATGGGTATTGACAGACTCAGTGTGATCATCTGAAGGACTACATAGAACAATTTCTGAACTTAAGATATTTAATAACGTCTCAGGTTACGTATGTAACCCTAGTTCCTCGAGGGAACGAGACGCTGCGTCGGAAATGCTAGGGGAACGCCCTTCAGCGTGACGGGCTCTGAACCTCGTGTGTAATCAGACCAATAGATGGGCGAGAGGTCACGGCGGGTGACGTAATGACCAGGATCCCGCCGTGACGTCTCGCCCATCTATTGGTCTGATTACACACGAGGTTCAGAGCCCGTCACGCTGAAGGGCGTTCCCCTAGCGTTTCCGACGCAGCTCGAGTTCCTGAAGAGGAACTTTTTTAATATAAATACAAGTTTTTTCTTTGTTGTTTTCTGTATCCTGTAATTTTCACATCATTGGCCAGTGTGTTTGTAACAGTGGTTCAGAAGGGGAACTCCGTCACAAACTATTGTGTTTAATTTTTTTTAATTTTGAGATGTTAACGGGTTCTGAACCAGGGACTGTGGTCTTGAGTGCTCTGTATTCAGGTATGCACTGATCCGAACTGACTGCTGTTGCTAATTGAGTGGTATAAATATGGCAGGGTTGTTAATTCTGAGTTATTATTTGTGAGTAATCTGTGAGTTCACTTCCAATTCAGCTCTATTGGATTTCCCAGCATCACCATCTCTTTTCACTAGATTTAATGTGTTCATCCAAAAACTGACAAGCATGAAATTGTTCAATTTTAGCAAGCAGACTGTGTCCCGTCCTCCATCAAATAGCAATCAGATGTGTGGATGTACATCATGTCAGCAATGATTTACTTCATCCTAACTGGTTGCTGCTATGTTACATTCTCACCTGAGGCATTGTGGGTAGTGGAGCCTCAGGCTAAAGCACTCTGAGCTTCCAGCAGGGACAAACGACTGCCATTGGCACCTGTCTCTCCTGGCACCTCCGGTTAAACTCGGGCGACCTATTCAAGATGATGGACATGTTTGGAAATTTGACAAACATTCAGTGGAATCCTCAAATAATGTACAGAACATCTCAACCAAGTAGTTTTGCACTCCGAAAATCCGCATGTTGCCACATTGCTGCTTATTAAACCCTTACTAGCCATTCTGTAGGTAACCTGAAACAAAGTTTTCGTTAAAATTAGAAGTTTCTTTAGGCCACATGACTTTGATTTTCACATATATTTATAAATAGATATGTTTTTTTTAAGAAATTGTTTTGATGATAAATACATTTCTCAATATACTTTTTTTCCCCCTGCAAAATGTAATACTTTCATTAAGGCTTTTATTGTTAATTTTAATATCATTTTTTTTAACATGTTATTGATATATTGTTTTTGCCTGTGAAAAAAATATGTAAATGACTCAAGATCAATAAACTATTAGTGAATATATATATATATAGTACAGAACATCTCAACCAAGTAGTTTTGCACTCCGAAAATCCGCATGTTGCCACATTGCTGCTTATTAAACCCTTACTAGCCATTCTGTAGGTAACCTGAAACAAAGTTTTCGTTAAAATTAGAAGTTTCTTTAGGCCACATGACTTTGATTTTCACATATATTTATAAATAGATATGTTTTTTTTAAGAAATTGTTTTGATGATAAATACATTTCTCAATATACTTTTTTTCCCCCTGCAAAATGTAATACTTTCATTAAGGCTTTTATTGTTAATTTTAATATCATTTTTTTAACATGTTATTGATATATTGTTTTTGCCTGTGAAAAAAATATGTAAATGACTCAAGATCAATAAACTATGAGTGAATATATATATATTTTTTAGTTTTGAATAAATTAGTAGAAAGAACAGTGGGTGTCACATCATTGACCAATCTGTTTTGTAATGATAAATATTTGTTGAATGAAGGAATTTTGAATTTTTAAATTTTAATTTCAGCAATTTAATTCTCAGCAAATCAGAATGTATAATCTCATTACTATCATTAAATTATGATTGTTATATATTAATATTATATTAGGTATCAGCCGCCCTGCTGTCTTGAAATGTACGTCAGCTATTGAAAAACACATTTAAGTCTGTGCCCTGCTGATGCTCTTCTAAATGCATTCATTTTATTTTTATTTTGTTTCTGGTCTTTGGATTTTTGATCCCAATGGAGACTAAGGGGCTTTTTGCCCAGAACTGCAGTTTGTTGTCTTCAGAGAGGCTTTGAGATGGTCTGAGACTTGAGGTCACATCTTCTGACAGATATGCAAAATGTTGCCTGTCTGATAACATATGTACAGATCCTTACACCATGTTGGCCTCTTCTAGAACACAGGGTCAGTGTGCCAGGCATGCAGAAACAGCATGTGGTCCTCTTTTCTTGCCATGCCCTGAGTCCATATGTAGTGTGTTCTGCCAGTGTTATGAACTGTTCCCCTTATCTTCCCTCTCATTACTTCATCCAGGGTTACTGGGATCAGTTCTAGTATGACAGTGTGCGAAGTTAACTTTTATTGACATACTGCTATGAATTTGGGATGGATCCTTTGCTCTCCTCTAAACATGGTTTTCCCTTTCTGGGTTTGTGGTTGGCTAAGCGAAGGAAAGGTTCAAGAATGCTGTTAAACAAGTGAAATCACTTGCGAGTGGTCTCATAGCAACCTCTGTGGTCCTGATGGTTTAGACAGCATGAAACCACAAAATATTTCACAATTTCAATGGATTCTTGGTTGTGGCCCAAATGGAGTTGTACTCCGATATCATAAAGAATCTTTCCGCACTTTCAATAAACAGATTATGATTATTTACACCATGTTGAATCATAAACTAGTCAGGATTTTTCCATTGGCACTCATAGATGTAAATGTATAATGCCCACCCACCAGAACCACAAGTTGGATCAGCCTTAATAACATTCATTTGACAGTGGAGCTGGTTTTTGGTTTGTTGTGTTCTTGAATAAAGAAGCATTTTGTGCTATTTCCATGTGCTCATGCTGATTATGGCCCAAAGTTTGTGATTTTACATAATTATACCTAATGGGGTCATGTCATTGCATCCAAAAGTAGATAACCTATTTTTGCCATCCAGATTTAAATAATAGTAAGAAAAACTATTTCTAAAATGTATAATGCCCACCCACCAGAACCACAAGTTGGATCAGCCTTAATAACATTCATTTGACAGTGGAGCTGGTTTTTGGTTTGTTGTGTTCTTGAATAAAGAAGCATTTTGTGCTATTTCCATGTGCTCATGCTGATTATGGCCCAAAGTTTGTGATTTTACATAATTATACCTAATGGGGTCATGTCATTGCATCCAAAAGTAGATAACCTATTTTTGCCATCCAGATTTAAATAATAGTAAGAAAAAAAAGTTTTTTTTTTTTTTTTGACAGTCTGTTTTCTATCCTATGCGATACGCACAGAACCTCACAATCCACTGTACAGATCACTGCACCTCACATAATGCAGCTAATACTTGTCCTCAGGGATTTGAGGTTACACGATAGAGCCTTCAGAATTTGTTTCAGAGGGACAATGTGTTTTTTTTTTTAGTCCACTGTGATATGATAGAGAGCAGACAGCTATGATAGACAGCAGCTCTGCGAGTGTGGAAAGTCAACACTACTAATGAGGGAGGACAGCAAGTCATCCGTCCTTCAGGGTGAACTGTACAACCTCAATTAATACTTCAAATAATCCCTTCTCCAAGTGTACACACTGCTGCGTGTTAGATTGAGGCCAGCACCTTTCTTTTTATTAGCTTGTCTATTTCTAGCTTCTGTTCAAACATAAGCATACATGACATGTTTTGTCATTTTGAAAAAGGAACACCATTCAAATTATGTTCAAAAAGGTAATTATTTTGAATTCAACAATTTCACAGTTCTCTCAAAGGACTTTCAAAGTGAAGGTAGTCTTATCCATGTACTGGTCCTGCTGTAAAACACAATGATAGAATTGGATAG
The DNA here is from genome assembly GCF_001515645.1 of Sinocyclocheilus grahami. NCBI lineage: Eukaryota > Metazoa > Chordata > Actinopteri > Cypriniformes > Cyprinidae > Sinocyclocheilus > Sinocyclocheilus grahami. The sequence continues at coordinate 305,257 of NW_015506236.1, read as the reverse complement.
GCTTAATAAAGAGGACAAAGTTGAAGAGTAAATTACCATGATGGTCTTCACTGAGAGATTCCTCTCTAGCCTCTTTGTGCAGAGTTGATCGAGATTTCCCTTGAGCAAGCCTTAGCACACTGGACGCACTGTTTCTTGAAAGTGGTGGCATAGATTAACAGATTAATATAGGAAACCAATTTATTGATGAAGCTGCAAATAGTTAAGAAAAACACAAGCATAAGTAAATCAGAAGATTTTTTTACAGTTTCAGTTTCAGTGTCCAGAGTTTAATTTTAGAATTATAATTCTACACTAACCTCTGATGGACTCTTTAAGAATGGATATTTGTTAACAGCATCTTCAACAGTCATCTTACTAGTAATCTTCTTTCACCTACAGGCAAAGGTCTTCTTTATTCACTCTCCAACAAAGCAAGTATCTGGCTGTGTCCTTCTGTACTGGTCTTGCAGGACTTTTACCTGTCCCATTATTGATGTAACATTCTCTCCAACAACATCAATTTCCTTGTGCATAGACAAACACAAAAACAATCAGACAGCAAGTTATTTCTAATTTCTAAGCATGAAAATAATGAAAAGTTTTGTAATAATGATACATTTGAAAACAATGTATTCACTGGTTACATGTAGCACTTAAAAAAAAAAAGATAAAATATGCTCTCACCAAAGGCCTTGTAATCTTGTAGTTTTTTTCCTTCTTCAACATCCTCACATTTAAACTTGCGTGTCAGAGACATGCACCATGTGTGCTATTTAGAATAACATTTGGGCAACAAACAAAAAAATTACACAAAATAAACTGCATGAACAGAACCAAGGGTAGGACATTATAAGAAACCCCGTCTACTTACATATCCATGTCTTTTAAAAAGGGGTACCTCAGAGTCAGGCCCTTAGCCATTTGAGCATACTCTTCATTAGTTGAAGACCTGCAGAAATATTTTAAACGCATAAGTACAGCTTTAAATGTTTAAAACTGAATGTAAGTCATTAAGACCTTGGCACAGTTAATGAGGAATACTTGCATCTTGTAATGAGCTATGTTTTCATACAATGTTCTAATAATTTTGTTCCTATGTGCTGCTGAAAGCCTGCACTCCTTTTGGTCCAACTTAGCCTGAACATTAAAAGGGAACTTTAGAACTTCAAAAACTGTTGATGGGCTGATATTACTATGGTAAAAAAGATAAAGTAATAATTAGGCATTGCAATGTCCCATGTACATAAAATAGTACAAATAGTAATTAATACTGAAAAGACAAATTATTACATTAACAATGACACTAACTTCAACATTTTTTCAAACAACAGCAAGTTTTACTTGAAATATTTGCCCCACCCTTTTCTTGATTGCGTTAACCTTGATGAATGACTATAGTGTAAACATAAATAGCGATGCATAATTCCATATTAGAAGCCCAAATTACCATCAGTGAAGTAACCGAACACAAATATGTCATCAAGTGTTTTTTTAACAAAGTCATGTGAGTGGCTGAAGGTGATGAAGTTCTTTATAAAATTGTGCAGCTGTTTTCTCTAACTTATGTCTCAGGCAGTTTTTCTGGATTTGCAGGTATAGAAGGTCACACAGATGGATTAACACCCAGCAATTTATGATAGACTAACAATCCTCCAACTATTGGCTTCCATCCATCTATGCCAGTCTTGATTCAGATTCTCATGATTCAGCGAAACAGTTTTGGATATAAACTAAGATGGTGATAGCTTAGATATTTATGTAGTCTACCAACACATGAAATTAATTCATGTTAGGTAACTGTATGATTCTGTTTGAACTGTTCATTTGTGAAATGAACATTACTTGGACACATTCACTTCTGATAACAGAACACTCTAAACTGTAATGTAGACACATGCATTTTCTGTAAAGCTGCTTTGAAACGATTTGTATTGTGAAATAAATACATGTAGGATCTCTGTCTTAACACGGACCCACTTACACTAGCGAGTCACACATGAAACAATCGCATTCCATTGAGACAAACTGAGGAGCCCTATGCCGCCAGCTGCGGTCATAAAACTCATGCAGGGTCAGTGAAGTGTTGAAGCACTTCCTGTACTATCTAGCGTATCGTCTCAAGAGACTCAAATAAATAAACAGTGCTTAAGCCCTAACTCAAACTAGCATACAAAACTATCTTTGTTTTACGGGCTTTCAAGGACCAGATACCCCTGACCATTTAACACATAAATTGCTAAATCCGATCAACAAAAGAGCAAAGTTATGGTATATTATAGTATGGAACTAATCATCTTACTTACTATTTTAAAAGCTTTAAAGTGGGAATGTGGCTTTCCAGAGCATCCTAGCACACTCACACAAGTTGTGAAATGCTAATTATGAAAATTGCCAAAATTCTTTGTTATCTGCTAGACATAGATGCAAATATGCTGCTGCATCTCGTTATAAAAGCAAATGTTCATTTTGTTATCATCACTTGTTTTGGAAGGGAGGATTGAAAGAAGGGTGGAGGGATGTGTTTGTATCTCTGTTCTCCATGAGCTGATGAGTGAGCTAATCTCCTGGGCAGGCATTTGATTCAAGCCGCATTAGCTTTTCACACTAGTTTTAGCCTGCAATTGGACACATCAGCAGAAGTGCGGAAGGAACTTGTTGCTGTCTGGTTGCAAAGCCGTCTGGTATGCGTGTTTGAGAGTGTGTTCTTCTCTTAGGGTGGGATGAATGACTGATTTGATTGTTGCTGTGAGACACAGCTGGGACCAAAACACCTTCTGTAATGGCAGCCCGCTTTATTTTGGCTGTTCCTTTTCTCCCCTGAGAGAACGACAGCAGAGTGTGCACTGATGAATGGCATCGCTACGGTCTCAGGGCTCTTTTCGATGTCTGATAAACATGTGCACAAGTTAATCAGAGCCGTGAACTGTATGTGATGACACAGACTATGTCCCAAATATTTCAGAATTCTGTCTCAGACACTTTGCAAACTGTCCCTAACCAGGAGAGATGTGATAAATTTATATGATCTCTTTCATGTTGATCTGATATCTTGGGATATTTTGTCAGACGGTTTCTATTTTTGACACATAACGCTGGATATTTTAGTCCATTGTTTTGTATCTTTGGGCAGTACTTAGCGTCAAGTGATGACAAAAAGGTAACTTGACACTGCAGACCTGGTACATTGTGACTGGTTAGGAGACAGTATGTCTTTGGCACGTCATACTTCCATAGACTACTGTTAAAATGTATGCATTTATTTGATGAAAAATACAGTAAAAAAATTTAATATTGTGAAATATTATTTCAATTGAACATAATGGTGTATATTTAAATTAATGGTGTTTTATTCGTATGATGGCAAAGCTGAATTTTCAGCCAGCTGAATTTTTTTTCCAGTCTACAGTGTCACATGATCTTTCAGAAATAATACTAATATGCTGATTTGATGCTCAAAAAAATCTTATTATCATTGTTGAAAACAGTGCTGCTTAATAATTTTGTGAAAACTGAGAAATAAAATTAATGATTAATTCCCTTATAGAATTAACGACTTACAAATGAGTTAATTTCATTACATACAAATACATTTGAATTGAATGGAATTTAATCGAGTTGCTGGATATAGTTGTGTGTTGAGCAGCTAGCCTGGTACCTCTTACAAAACCCTGCTGAAAAAAAAAACTTTTTAACCAGCCTGGTTTGCTAGTCATGGCTGATTTAAGCTGGTGGTCTTTATGATAGTTTAAGCTAATTTAAAATATTCCCCCAGCATGACCAGCTGAAAAGTTCCCTGAATCCCTCTAAAACCAGCAAAAAGATCGGCAAACCAGGTTTGGCTGGTTTAAAATGTTTTGTTTTTTCAGCAGGGAAGTATTGTGTTCTGTGAAACAATTAACTTTCATTTTTTTGCAAATAAATCGTTTTGGCAAGGGATTGCTGCAGCAAATCAAATCACACAAACTCCCCGAAGCCAGCAGGATGTGGACCAGTAATTTCTTATCTTTGTTGTTCCCCAAGCAAAATATTATCTTAGTATTAGCCTTTGTTTGCATTGAAATAATCATGTATTTTGCTAAAGAGCATAAAGTGTTATATAATAGCAAAGTTATGGTATATTATAGTATGGAACTAATCATCTTACTTACTATTTTAAAAGCTTTAAAGTGGGAATGTGGCTTTCCAGAGCATCCTAGCACACTCACACAAGTTGTGAAATGCTAATTATGAAAATTGCCAAAATTCTTTGTTATCTGCTAGACATAGATGCAAATATGCTGCTGCATCTCGTTATAAAAGCAAATGTTCATTTTGTTATCATCACTTGTTTTGGAAGGGAGGATTGAAAGAAGGGTGGAGGGATGTGTTTGTATCTCTGTTCTCCATGAGCTGATGAGTGAGCTAATCTCCTGGGCAGGCATTTGATTCAAGCCGCATTAGCTTTTCACACTAGTTTTAGCCTGCAATTGGACACATCAGCAGAAGTGCGGAAGGAACTTGTTGCTGTCTGGTTGCAAAGCCGTCTGGTATGCGTGTTTGAGAGTGTGTTCTTCTCTTAGGGTGGGATGAATGACTGATTTGATTGTTGCTGTGAGACACAGCTGGGACCAAAACACCTTCTGTAATGGCAGCCCGCTTTATTTTGGCTGTTCCTTTTCTCCCCTGAGAGAACGACAGCAGAGTGTGCACTGATGAATGGCATCGCTACGGTCTCAGGGCTCTTTTCGATGTCTGATAAACATGTGCACAAGTTAATCAGAGCCGTGAACTGTATGTGATGACACAGACTATGTCCCAAATATTTCAGAATTCTGTCTCAGACACTTTGCAAACTGTCCCTAACCAGGAGAGATGTGATAAATTTATATGATCTCTTTCATGTTGATCTGATATCTTGGGATATTTTGTCAGACGGTTTCTATTTTTGACACATAACGCTGGATATTTTAGTCCATTGTTTTGTATCTTTGGGCAGTACTTAGCGTCAAGTGATGACAAAAAGGTAACTTGACACTGCAGACCTGGTACATTGTGACTGGTTAGGAGACAGTATGTCTTTGGCACGTCATACTTCCATAGACTACTGTTAAAATGTATGCATTTATTTGATGAAAAATACAGTAAAAAAATTTAATATTGTGAAATATTATTTCAATTGAACATAATGGTGTATATTTAAATTAATGGTGTTTTATTCGTATGATGGCAAAGCTGAATTTTCAGCCAGCTGAATTTTTTTTCCAGTCTTCAGTGTCACATGATCTTTCAGAAATAATACTAATATGCTGATTTGATGCTCAAAAAAATCTTATTATCATTGTTGAAAACAGTGCTGCTTAATAATTTTGTGAAAACTGATGCAGTTTTTTCAGGATTCTTTGATAAATAGAAAGTTCAAAAGAACAGCATTTACAGTATTTAACATTATAAATGTCTTTAATTTCATAAATGTATTAATTTCTTCCCAGTCACAGAAACTTACTAAAAAATTCTGGTAACACTGTAGAATAGGGACCACATGTTCACTATTAACTAAGAGTTTTCCCTGAACAAACTCCTAATTTGCTACTTATTAATAGTTAGTAAGGTAGTTGTTAAGTTAAGGTATGGGGTAGGATTAAGGGATCTAAAATATGGTCATGCAGAATAAGGCATTAACATGTGCTTTATAAGTACTAATAAACAGACAATATGCTAGTAAAATGTATGCTAATAAGCAACTAGTTAATAGTGAGAATTGGTCCTTAAAGGGATAGTTCACCCAAAAATGAAAATTTAGGCCTACTCACCCTCAAGGCATCCTAGGTGTTTATGACTTTCTTCTTTCGAACAAAACCAATCGAAGTTATATTTAAAAATGTCCTGGCTCTTCCAAGCTTTATAATGGCAGTGAATGGGTGTTATTTTTCAATAGTCCAAAAGAAGTGCAATAAAGTGCATCCATCCATCATAAAAAGTGACCCACGTGGCTCCGGGGGGTTAATAAAAGCCTCCTGAAGTGAATCAATGTGTTCCGGCAGATGACGTAGGACGTAGGCGCAGAGTAAGCTCTGGTGAGAAGTGTCAAATGCAGAAGTGCAGAGGAGAGATCAAAACAAAACACTGGTCACGAATTAGAAGTAAAAAACAAGGATTTTTTAAAGAAAAATATCAGAGGATTTCAATATAATCCAGGAGGAGACTGGTTTTCCTTTGCTAAACATAGGAAACTTCGCTTCCTTTGCTCCTGTAAACAAAATTGTGGTTCTCGTGAGACTAGCATATTCTCACCGGACCTTACTCTACGCCTACGTCCTACATCATCCGCTGGAACGCGAATCTCTCGTGTACGCATGTACGACAGTTAGTGGAAGCTAGAGATTACTGTTTTAATATGGATTATGCAACTCAAGTTTTGCACTTTCACAAATGCTGTCATCATAACTAACAGTGCAAACACAATGTAAATAAGAGATTCATTGTGTGGTGTAGACTGCATAATTAAATAAATAATTAAATATAAACTTGCACTGTGTGTTTGACAGCCACAGCGATTATAAAGGGAGCATTCAATGATCGCTTTCTATATATAATTAAATCACAATTTAAATAACAAATTATTTTCATGCTACTAAGAGAAACAATATTTAGTTGACCGTTAAGTCACTGGCTTGATTTACTGACGCATAAACAGTAATAAATTATTTTGAGACAAAGAACATCTGACTGTACACGAATCATTACATATTAGAAAACACTGATCGCAGATTAGGCATTAGAATTAACATGGTTAACATTTTAAGATTGGGAACCTTTGGAAGAAAATTTTATTTTTAGTCCAGTGATCCTGTATTGCTCATCTCTCCTTCTCATCTCACTAATGCTCCAGTTTGGCGGGGCCAAAGACATGATGATGTAGAAGTAGAAGTAGGCGTTGATCTGATTCTGCAGAGGTGGGCTTTCATCGCACTATTACGTCATAATGTGACAAAATCTTCTGAAATTAGTCATTTTTTGATCAATATAACAAAGAGTGAAAAATGTAAGGGGGTCTGAATACTTTCCGTACCCACTGTATGTCCACCACACACGTTGTACAGAAAGTATAAACTATAGTTGACTTCAAAAGACTTGAAATACAGAACACAAGTTGTTTGGACTACTTCTGTGGTGTATACTTTTATAGTATTTTTTGTCCTTTGGAGCTTTATAGCATGTATTCACTTGCATTACACCAAGAGCAAGTGATTATGCTTTATCAAATGTTCTATTAGGTCATATAGATCTAGATATCTGTATATTTTCATTTTATGGAAAGCAGCAGTGTGAACATTCAGCAAAACATCTGCCTTTGTGCTCCAGGGATGAAAGAAAGGCATTGGTTTGGAACGACATGAGCTTGAGAAAACAATATCAGACTTTAATTTTTGATAAACTGTTCTTTTTAATATTTGGGGAATTTAATTATCCTTTTTAGTATGTGGGGTACAATGTATTTATTATCCTTGAAGCTACATCATTTTTTCATCGTATTTAAATCCAACTCGCAATATTCATCAAAATAATAGTATTTATTTTATGGCTGGAGCATCTTCCCTTTGCTAGAAAGGAGGGGAGGCTGACTCAGTGCTAATGCCCGTCTGAGTTTAAAGTGTGTGCTGTCACACCGAATGAGCTAATGTTAAGTTATTTTAAACCCACGAGGGAGGAAATCCCTCCTGCAGACAGAGAAAACTGCTGGGTCCTGCCTTCACAGAGATACACACAACCACACTCAGATTGAGATGCACAATCTGTATCAACAGACAGATGCTACAACAAAGACACATCAGACTCTCAAATACACACAAATACAGCAACTCAAATGAGGGAGAGAAAGAAAACATGGCAGAAAATAAGTATCAGAGACCAAGACAGAGGTGTTTTTCAACTGTTTTGTTGCGCAGATTATATCTTCTTGATCTTCTCTGTCAAACAAATTTCCAGATTTACCACAATAGCCACTGGAGTTTCACATATGCCCCATTATTCAGTGAAAGTCACAGATGTATTTGCCATTCCCAATCCTGGCTGCTTTCAATGTTGCTAGGCGGCCCTTTGAAATGATTTTTTCCTTTTTTTGTTTTTTTAAACTCTAATGAAACAATTGTTTGTGATCGTGAATTTCTTTGAATGTGAGCAGGTTTGCTTTGGCCTCGTGCACCAACAGGCCCAGATGTTCAAAAGTGTGTTGTGATGTTCATTCCAGCTCTGACCTTCAGCTGGCATGCACCTTCCCCAGGCTCCAGCGCTATCGCCACTTTCTTAAACAAGCTTGCAAACCCGCTCGCATTACACCAAAAGCCAGTGATTACACCTAATCAAATGCATCATGTTCTATTAGATCATTTTCTGTTGTTATTGTTTTGTGAATTGACCTCATTTAGTGCCTCAATCCTCATCAAACCCACATTTATGGCTTACCTACAGTTGTTTTTTGTGCTTTAGACTTAGACGTGTATGTTGTTTTGAATGAATGAAAGACTAAATTCTTGCTTGAACCTCAGCATTTTAACCTACAGTCCTTGTCAACATTTCCCTTTGAGGTTTTGTTGTGAAATATTCTCTGTCCACCTCTGTCTTTTACTGTAGTGTGCTTTGGCCATTCTGATTGTGACCTGAATTCCCTTAAATTACAGTTCAGTACCTTCTGCCGGTGTTTAATGGTGCTGAGCTAGCATCCTGCTGGACGATACCAACATGGTTTGTGTTTTTGTTTTTTTTCCCATAACAGAAAATGGGCATGACAGAAGATGATAAGAGGAACTGCTGCTTGGTGGAGATTCAGGAGACAGAGGCAAAGTACTACAAGACACTGGAGGACATTGAGAAGGTGAGTGGGAGAGCATAGAGAGTTTTAGAGCTGGAGAGAGTGGAATTGAAGACCTGGAATTGGGTCAAGGTCTTGATAGGGTTCTCCGAGGAAAGTGAGGTAGCTCAAAATAGATGGAGGGAGAGGACAAAAAATGAGAACTGAGCCCTAGGTGACAAGTGTACTTAGGTGGCCTGTTGAATTATTCTGATAAGAATTATTCTGATTTAAGACCTCCGTTCATCTGTAAATGCGCATTCACGACAGTATCATGACACGAGCGTGTGGCGGCGCTGACCCAGAGCTGGCGTAATGACGTCATTATGCTGGATCTGGGTCAGCGCCACCACACGCTCGCATCATGGTACTGTCGTGAACGGGAGTCCAAAGTGAAGCAGTAGAGACGAAAATGTGAAATAAAATCTTTATTTTTGTTTTCTTTGCGCAAAAAAGTATTCTCGTAGCTTCGTAACTTTACAGTTGAACCACTGATGTCACATGGACTACTTTGTCGATCATCTTGGTACTTTTTTGGACCTTGAACATGGTAGTTACTAGGGCTGGGTTTTGACACAAATTTCACTATTCAATTCTTAATCACAAGCTTTTGATTCGATTACCTATTCGATTCGATTAAATATAGATTATTTTGGATAGATATCAGGTACAGTACTTGCCAAATTTTCTCAAGGAAAAAAAATCTCTCAGCTAATGCTGTAAAATATACATGAGAGTCAGTTGGTAGGCTACTACATTACTATAATATTGAAGGTTAAAATTAATTAAGTTTTTACAATAAAGTTACAGTTACATAATATTTCTACTTCAGTTAGTTTTTTTTTTATATAAACATTTACATGGTGGCTGTCATAAAAACTTGATGGATTTATTTAAACATAAATTAAACATTGAAGAACAGTAAAAATATATATAATGAATATGTTGGACCTTGAACATGGTAGTTACTAGGGCTGGGTTTTGACACAAATTTCACTATTCAATTCTTAATCACAAGCTTTTGATTCGATTACCTATTCGATTCGATTAAATATAGATTATTTTGGATAGATATCAGGTACAGTACTTGCCAAATTTTCTCAAGGAAAAAAAATCTCTCAGCTAATGCTGTAAAATATACATGAGAGTCAGTTGGTAGGCTACTACATTACTATAATATTGAAGGTTAAAATTAATTAAGTTTTTACAATAAAGTTACAGTTACATAATAATATTTCTACTTCAGTTAGTTTTTTTTTTTATATAAACATTTACATGGTGGCTGTCATAAAAACTTGATGGATTTATTTAAACATAAATTAAACATTGAAGAACAGTAAAAATATATATAATGAATATGTTATATGGTGCATATATTAAGCAAAATGTCCCTCTACATTTAATTTTTCTATATGACTAATGAGTTTATGGTCACCGAATATGTTTTTTTTT
>NW_015506236.1:249299-294643 GCF_001515645.1 Sinocyclocheilus grahami | reverse complement strand
CCTGGGCCAGTGGCGTCAGGACTTTTTGGCCGAGGACCTCCTAGACTTAAGTACGGTCCGAAGATCCGGCTTAGCCTTGGAGGCCCCTGACCTAGAACGCTGCCTCGCTCTCGTGTCTCGACACGGGGGAGCACGCAAGGCCACGCTCTGTTTCTGTGCCCAGCAGCCCCCAGAACTAGAGAGCGGCGAGGGAGAAACCGCTGGAACGCCGCCGCCTGCTTACGGGCCTCCTGGTACCTGTCAACGACCGAATTGACGGCGTCGCCAAACAGGCCAGAAGGCGCGAGCGGGGCGTCCATTAGGCAGACCTTGTCTCTCTCTTTCATGTCTGACTAACGTCAGAGCTTATCGATACTCCGGTCTTTCATAATTTAGCCCCGGGACCGATTAAATACCGGTGCACACATCTGAATATTTAGGTTGAACTGTTCTTGAACAGTGTTGTAAATACAACTTAACCACTGATTTCTAGTCGTGTCCATTTTTGGAAGGCCAAACAAAGTAGTTTCGCTTTCACAACGAAACAGCGTCACACACGGCGGCCTACAGTGAGCAGAGGCCGGAGGCTAGCGTGAGGAATGGCCGGAGGGTTAGAGTGAGCAGAGGCGGATGGGCTTGAGAACGGTGCAGCCAGCGATTTCGACACAGGAGCGTCCGGAGGGCTTGCGGATCAGCTCCAGGCATGATGAAGCAGATATCGTCCTCTTTTGGATGACCAAACAAAAGTAATTTCGCTTTCACAACGAAGCACACAGCGTCTTTACAACATGGCGGCGGCAACAACAAAACTACAGCGAGAATAAAAGTTACGCCTTCTTTCTTTGCGTGAACATTTGGGCGGTGTTATGCAAATCTTCCCACATAGCGACGTAGATATGTGGGGGCATGTTAGAACGAGCTGTTTTAGGTAGGTGTGGCTGACTCTTAACTTTCATAAAGAATATCTCTTTGGATTTGAGACTTTAGTCTTTGCAACTTTACAGATCTTCTTTATGCACCAAGAGTTTGTAACACTCCAAAGAGAAAGGAAAAATTTTAATCGTATCATATGACCCCTTTAATAACAATATTGTAAATTGCTAATTATAACACTTTCATTTTACAGAGAGCCCAGAACATTTACGTTAACAAATAACATTTTCATTCAGTCTAGCCAGAGTTCAGGCACTCTCAAAAACTCCCATTAAAATCACTGAAGCTGTTTACACTGTGAAATTAATATCTTATACTTACATTCGTACGCACATCTGCACTTTGTTGTTTCTGATTAGAGAATTCGCCAGATAATTCAGTCAGCGAGCAAGTGAACTGCTAATTATAACACTTTCATTTTACAGAGAGCAAAGAACATTTTCACTTCAGTCTAGCCAGAGTTCAGGGACTCTCAAAAAACTCCCATTTAAATCACTGAAGCTGTTTACATTGTGAAATGAATATCTTACTTGCATTCATAGGCACATCTGCACAGTCAGCGAGCAAGTGAACAAAACACCACGTTTCAGCGATGACTCATCTGAACCCCTCTGATTGGTCATTGCATTCATAAGCTGAACAGAATCGTGTGTGATTGGTTATAATTAGTGCTGTCAACGTTAACACATGTGATTAATTTTACAATCCTTAACGCGTTAAAATAATTTAACACAAAATTACTGAAGCACAATTTCTATTCTAACCCTTTAACCCAATTGTGCTTCTCTGCTTGCCATCAGATCATTTTAAGGTGCTAAACTCCGGGAAAGTTTTCAGTCCAATGATCCAGTAAGCGAATGCATTCAAACAATCCAAAACAGCGCTAATATAAAGGACACCAGGCTGATTACATCAGAGACTGCAGAGAGAACAGAGACTTGCATTGCGTTTTAAGTGAATTATTAATTCCAGTGTGTTTCGCTTTAAAACACAAGCTCTGTCATATTCTGTGATTGTCTCTGATGAGTGCGAGCTGTTACACGCCACGCTGTGTGAAGTACAGACTGAACAGATTGTCAACACATCTCACCGCTCTATGGCCAGATGAGACGCAAACTACTGGATAACCAGTGTTTTTGTGTGGACACCGATTACCTAATAAATTTTAAGTAAACCAACTCAAAATTTTTAAGTAAACAATATTTATAAATTACAATTAATCCAAACTTAAAAGTTAGTCTTTAATTTTATTTAATATTTGAGTACACTATATCTCATCTGTGTGTATGTATACATCTCCATGTGGTCCTGTTCAGTATGGCAACTTGACTTCTCTAAAATGTAAAAAAGCTCTTTGCTGTTGCACTGTACACATACTATAAAATTCAGATTTTTTTTCTTTCATATGTGCATATATGGGCTCCTTATATCATTTGGTTCTTTGGTGTCCTTTTGGAGTTTCTAAGTGTCCTTTTTTGGAAAGACATCAAAATTTATCTTGAAAAAAGCTTGCAGAAAATACAGATTTTTGAGAATCACCCTTCAATATTTTGGTTTACTTTGCTGGATATAGCACGTGCCTCCTCACTTTGAATGGGCATGACGCCTCTGACCATAACAACATATAGATGCTGTGAACGAGATCGGTCCGCTGCTAGTCAAGTTATCCCGTCTCATAGCGCAAAGTCACATTACTTTTTCGATGCGCATGGAGGAATTTATTCGGTAAATGTGTTTCCATCGTAGTTTATGCGCATTTTTTCTTATCGGATAAAAAGTTTATCCTACTCAAATGTACGCATACGTTTTTTTATGCACATTTTTTTTAATTTATTCGCATCTTGGCGTTTCCATCCAGCATTTTTTTTTGCGATTTCCAAAATGTGCATAAAAATAGGTGGATGGAAACGCAGCTAATGATGAGATCATTTTAATGTTTGGGTAACTTTTACTTTAAGGGTACTAAGTATGGTTTGCTTCTAATTTTCTGTTTTTTTCATAATCAAATCTATCATTATTTGCTTTTATTGCAATAACTTGCATTGCATTAATGTGCAAGACACTCTGTGTTGATTTCATGTTGACTTTAAAGTCCTCAGAATGCCCTTTATAGCAGCCACTTGTTCTAATGCACATTAAAGACTTTGTTTCTCTTTTATCTTCCTCTCTGCTGTAGACATCTAATTTAACCTCTGCTTGAGCGCTTCCATAGATATCTTATCTCTCGGGTGGGTAAATGACTTCTCCCAATGAGAATTACTGTATAGGCTCTTTCAAGAGGAACTGAGATTTTGTTTAGCATCAGATTAATTTAATACAGCAGCTGCGGAGGGCATTTGCATTCTCACAGGGAGAGGCTGATCTCTACATTACTGTGGTGTAAGTAATGATAATCACAGGTTCGTTTTCGGTAATGACAGCACATTCTGACGGAAATCTCTTTCAAAATGTTCTGTAAGATCCAAATGTTTTTTTAAGTCCTATTAACTGAAGCAAACCCACTCAGAATTTTTATGTGGTTATTTACAGTTGTTTAAGTTGGTGACAGGGATCGATCTCTTCCTAAAATAAAGCATGGAAAAGAATCGAGATTGAGGAGACAGCCCTATTGTTTCCATTTGTCAGTTTGCATAGGTAATTGGCCCATTACAAGGCTCTTCCCTGAGCCCAGCGGGCAGCATCACAGAGAGTCGGCGTGACAGCACCGCCTCTCTCGCCCGCATTCTTTTGTTTATGTAATTCCGAGCCTGTCATCTCATTGAGCCAGTCTTCCTTGGGTGCTCACACTAACATGCACTTTGGCATTACATTGCAGTGGTGCAGCCCTGTTCTGACACGCATGGCCATTTCTCTATGCCTTAACAGTGGGCATTATTCCTGTCTTCTTGATTTGATTTATTACTTTCTTCACCTGTTTTCTTGTCTGTATTGCGCATCATCATCAATAGTCTCATCTCATGCTCAATTACTGTCAGTTCTCTCTGAATTAACTAATTCTCAGACAGTTTCAAAATATGGTTGACACTTTGCATGAAATGGTAGTTGAATGGCTTAATTGTTGTTGTTTTTCTCTTTCTAATAAGTAAAAGAAGGAAAATATTTGCACATGAGAAAAAGGGCAGCTTTTATAAAAGTTTTTCTTCACAATAAAATCTGACAGGATATGTTTACATTTGGTGACATTAACCATTAAATAACAATGAGTATTTTTGGCAAATTATTAATTTCATTAAAGCAGGGCTGCGTCATTCGCCTTTGCAGTATTTCATCTGATTGGCATGTTTCTCTTTTTCATGGGATGCACAGTCCCTCTCCCTTTCCTCTCAACAAAGAGAGAAATGGCCAGGGGATTTGGCTGTTGTGCGGCTGCTATTTTCCACACCTCCGTCCATTGCTCCAAAAGCCCAGCTGCCTTTAATTAATTTTGGTATCTCCACTTGTAAGTCCCTGCGACCTTTTGCAGTGCTGCTTTCCATAGAATTAAATAATTGAGAAGCCTTTCAGAAGCTGTTGACACTGTGAAGGGCATATTGAAGAGTGAAAATACCATCTTGTTTTAAACAAAATCGGCAAGCTGCAAAGCAAATCAGTTTTTTAAACTGTTGTAGAGGTTGTTAAAGTCTCAAATGGAAAATTTTTTTGGGAGTGTTATTTCCAAACTAATTTATGTGATAGTGCCGGAATGAGCTCAGAGTTGCTGAGGAACTGTTAGTTAGTTGGTTTGCGTTGAGATTGAGACACTATTCACTCCGTGCGGGCTGTGTTTGAGTGAAAGTGAGGGGTCTTCAATGCCTCATGTCAGAGACTATTACTTCTCTCACCGGCCTGTCACTTCCACTTTTCTGTGCGTTTTCCTCGCTGGCCCGGGTCTTTTCCAGTGGACAGATAGACTCTGGAAGGAGAGCATCATACCAAATTGTATTTTTTGTGAAATAGCATGCATGACAGCTTTGCCATAATGAGAAAGTTGGTGCAGCGGGCGATAGCACCGGAAGAGAGTTGAATTCGAAGAGCATGTGTTTACACGGCGATGGCAAAGGCTTTCACCCTGGGGAATATTCACACATAAGCAACCCAGGGCTTTTTCTCTCTCTCCCTTTCTGATCTTCTCAATCACATCTCACCCTCATAGTTTGAAGTGCCAAAAGAGAAGGAAACCAGGATGAACTTCTAGAGAAGTGCCTGAATAGCCTTGACTGTTTTGCCATTGCAGTTGTCAGGATGCTGCATGTCTTAAGGTTGGTTGGCGTCATAAAGCCAACGAGACAGTGGCAACACAAATTGCAGCATTTCTTTTCATTTCAACACCTTTCTTTTACAACACTGATGCCTTTGGGGAGGCGGAGGCCAAATGTTTAGCACTCCAAGCTGGATCAGTCAACAGAATTGGCTTCATAAAGAGCACATTCCTTGAGGCGGCACTGCTTATATGCATTGCTTTTGGTTGTTAACAAGTTTCACTTCTATCCAATTGGATGTAAACACACATAATTAATGGGTCATTAAAGAGTGATCTCCATTGCACACTAATGTATGTTCTGAGTACAACCCTAAATGAAAGGGCATTTGCAGCCTTCCTAAACAAATCTGCTCACTGGATATGTACGTCACACTTCACAACATTATTTTTAGTGCTTGTAAGAATTTTGTTTCATTGATAATGTGATGTTAGCCAATTTAGTAGTTAGATGCTTAACACAGATGGACAAAGCATGGGCTGAGGGCATGTATGAAAGAACATCCATTTGAGCAGTATGAATGGATAGTGGAGATGGAAGGGGAAAAAATCGTAGCTATCCTTATAACAGTACATAGCAGACATGGTTGAATGGTTTTATTCATGTGCAATTAATTTGTATATCAACGTTTACCTCAAGCAGTGCTTAATTAAAGCCAGTGTCTCACATGATCATCGGAAGGCAAGATACATGGTATGTTTTTTTTGGGACAGGGTTTTAGTGACAGACTTTTTATTTATGTATGTATTTATTTATTTATATATGCCGTTCAAAGGTTTGTTTTTAGTAAGATGTTTTGGTGTGTGTGAGTTTGAAAGAATTATTTTATGCTCACCAAGGCTGCATTTATTTGATCATAAATACAGTAAAAACTTGATCCGTGAACTATAGGGACTCAGCCCCACGCACACATGTGACTCCAAAATGTATCCATGTGAAAGTATATAATTTGCACAAATTTTTAGGTCTTGCCAATTTAAACATTAAAGTGCTTTTTAAACCATTCAAGCGCAAGTAGATACAAAAGAAAACTGAGAAAAAAATCGGATGTGTATCACTATATTGAATCAGTGCATTAGGTCTTAAAGGTGCAATAGGTTATTGTCTTCAGAAACATTTTTTGTTAGGCTGGTTGAAAGTCTCTTCACATCCCGATAGCAATCATTAAGTTAAGTGGTCTAAATGTATTTATATGTATTTATATATTCTGTGGAAGGTGTAGGACCAAGAAATGTTCGTCCAATCAAAACGCTCAGTCTGAGCGTTTTGATTGGCTTTCCTACCTGTCAGTCAACATATGTATTTGCATACCTCTGCGCACCCTGTTCGGGCAGACAGGATACGTCATCAGCACGTTCACGTACGCTGTGCAGACAGAGCGAGAATGGCAGGCAAATATCAACAACCTGACCTTCCTTCCTGGTATTGTAGTACTTACTACTATATTATAAAGTTTTCTCACCGGTTAATAAGACATTATTTATTATAGTAATATTGTCTCTGGTCATCTGGTCTGTGTGTGCGTTCATGCGCTCAGGGGGTGTGGCTTTGGATGGTGACTGCTGGGAGGGTGGGATGTTTGCGTTCAGTGCTATCGGGCTAAAGTTAGCATTTTCCAAGATCTCCTACTCCACCTTTAAAGTGACAGCAGCCTAATAACCTGCTGCTCTCTGTGTCATTAATGTTAATTAACAAAAGACGACAATCATTCACTGCTCTTAACTGAATAACTGTTGTAGGTTTAGCAAAGATTAATCTAAATTTATACAGTGAGGACTATGCAGTATTATTTTACATTTGAAATACCTGAAAAAACTTTTTTGGTCATCCCAAAAATTTTTGTGATCTGTTGCATCCCTACTAAAAACAGTAATGTTGTAAAATATTATTAAAATTTACTGTTTTCTATTTTAATATATTTTTGTGATAGCAAAGCTGAATTTTGAACCATGATACTTTTTTAAACAAAAAAGTTAAACAAAAAGAACAATATGAAGTTTTTTAACAATGTAATGTAAAATGTAAATGTTTGATGCGTGTAATACCTTTTAAAGATAAAGACTGTTCTTCACTTACGTGTAGATTCTTGTTCCATTATTCTTGCATTGTTTGAAGTGTCCTACATACAGCACCGTCTCTCCCTTGCCGTCCTTTTTACAAGGCACCTGAAAGATTTAATCTGGAAATTGCCTTGTAAAGAAGACCTTCATGTTCAATTATGCCTGTGACATCTGTTATTACAGCTAATGCCCGACACCTGCTCCCGAATTTTCAATATGCTGTTGAATGTGCGTTTTGGCTCATAATTGAGCGGGGCCACCATTAATCTCCATCAGTCCATTTCCATGAGGAGCCAAGTCATCTCTCTTGTTCCAGATTAGCCTTTAATCAGGCCTGCTTAGTCCAAGGGCACGGAGGCCAAGACATTGAGCAGAGCAGCAGGGGAGCACACTTTTCAGCTCAAGACTACAGTTTTAGTTTCGTACTCTGTACAGTAGCAGATTTTAACGGGTGGCTCGCATGTCAACATAGAGAGGTGAGACTTCGAGACTGAATTGCAGGCCATCAAGAAAATCGTAACGCTTCACAGACCACATTTAATGAGCTGGATTTGAGTTGATCCTCATCTTTTGATTCATTCGACCTCACCCAGGCGCATTTTGCCTTGGAGGATAATCCAGTTCAGATATAGATAAAATGATTCTTGCTTTGATCAGACCACTTTTCTGTCCAGATTTTATCTTTCTTCTTTGGGATTCTATGGGATTACAATTTCATTCTTCTGATCAAGGATAACTAAGCAATGATTATATATTATAAATTAAAATTGGCTTAACCAAGACCACAGTTAAGAGGCAGGCAAGCCGAGAGTATCCAAGGGTTTGAGCTTGCCAACTGTGCCAGTGTCCTACTTAAATCAGAGGCAGAAATCTGTGCCACACGTGGGGCCATCATCTAGACGAGATGACTTTGAGCTGCTTCCAGTATGTGCTGATCACTATCAGGAGTCCATTGTGAAATCTAATAAATGTGTGTTGATGTTTTCAGAGGCCCAAATTAACTTGTACACAATCCAGAATCCACAAAATGCTTCACCCAGATTAATTAGATAAAGAGAGCCCAACAGATGTATCTCTATTTTGAAATTATGTAACACAAACTATCTGTTCATGACTTGTAGCACAGAT
This sequence comes from Sinocyclocheilus grahami, assembly GCF_001515645.1. Classification (NCBI taxonomy): domain Eukaryota; kingdom Metazoa; phylum Chordata; class Actinopteri; order Cypriniformes; family Cyprinidae; genus Sinocyclocheilus; species Sinocyclocheilus grahami. The sequence goes on along the minus strand of NW_015506236.1, from coordinate 286,305 downwards.
TTTTTTTTCTTTTAATGGTTTAAAAAATTCAGGTAAAAGTGAAAATAAACCCAAAGATAAAAATTCTGTCATTATTTACTGACCAAACCCAAATTACACAAATGACAGTCCATTGACAGTCCACAGTATTGAATGTCATTGCAAGGTCATGATATCGATCTTTTGATCTTTCTTTCTTTTTTAGACTGCTGATCTACGGCCAGTACTGCAGCCATATGGAGAACGCTCAGAAGACACTGGATGAGCTGATTGCCACACGAGAAGATGTCAAGTGTAAAGTGGAGGTATGCTCTAAGCAGTCTAATCTTGTAAATTTTTTAAGTGATATATATATATATATATATATATATATATATACATACACAGTATGTGTGAACAGTTTGGAATAATTAAGATTTTTCAATTTTGTTGAAAGAAGTCTCTTATGCTCACCAAGGCTGCATTTATTTGAACAAAACACTGTAAAAACAGTAATATTGTGAAATATTATTACAATTTTAAAGCAACTGTTTTCTATTATAATATATTTATAATGGAATTTCTGTCAATTCTATTTCTGTGATGGCAAAGATGAATTTTCAGCAGCCATCACTCCGATTGTCAGTGTCACATGATCCTTCAGAAATCATTCTAATATGCTGATTTGGTCATTTTGATCATTTACTATTATCAATGTTGAAAACCATTGTGCTGCTTAATATTTTTGTGGAAACTGTGATACACTACCATTCAAAATTTTAGGGTAAGTTAGAATGTAAAAGAAAAAAGAATACTTCTATTCAGCAATGATCCATTAAAATGATTAAAAATGAAGATAAACACATATATATTGTTACAGAAGATTTCTATTTTAAATAAATGGTGTTCTTTTGAACTTCCTTTTTATCAAAGAACAATATACATATATCTATAAATACAATTAGCGTTACAATTAATTGTGTGAGGAGCAGACCAAAATGTGAGTTGTCGTTCACTGAAAATCGTCTCCAGTTTGCTTTTAACTGCTAGGACTGGATCACTGGTCAATGTGAACTGAATCAGTCTGGTTTGTAAAAAAACATCATGCAGACATGTTTTGTGAACTGGATCAGTTTCATGAAATAATCTGACTCGGAACAATTTGTTCATTAAACAGACATTGTTATCGCTCTCATTATTTCAATCTGTTCCAATCTTGTGGCTTGGAGAAAACTGGATTGGATTAACTTTATAGTTGATGAGTCAAATTGACAACTTTTATGATTCTTTGTTTTCCTTTTTAAAGTTTGAAAGCTCCAGTACCCATTCATTGTTATTGTATGAGAAACAGCAATCAGGACATTATTTATTTTTACTTTTGTGCTCCAAAGCATGTGCATTTGAAACATGTGGGTGAATAAATGATGACAAAATGTAATTTTTGAATTACATTTAAATGTCTCTTTAAGTTAATTAATAATGCTCAAAATCTACTAAACAACATGCCGGTCTCACTCTCTCACTAAAACGGTACGTCTCATTAGCCAGTGCTGAGGCAGGAACACTGCCTTAAAGAAACGCTTTTAAACAGCTCTTTCTCCCAGAGACTGCTCCAGTGGTCAGCTCCAGCACAGCATTCCCTCTCAGCAGACTGCTGTTGACAGTTTTGGGGCATGAGCTAATTTTGCTCTCTGTTAATGCTGCACAGGATGCAAAGACTACAGGGCTGTTTTTGTGCTTGCCAGTCTGAGGCAGTGTGGTATATATATATATATATATATATATATATATACATACACAGTATGTGTGAACAGTTTGGAATAATTAAGATTTTTCAATTTTGTTGAAAGAAGTCTCTTATGCTCACCAAGGCTGCATTTATTTGAACAAAACACTGTAAAAACAGTAATATTGTGAAATATTATTACAATTTTAAAGCAACTGTTTTCTATTATAATATATTTATAATGGAATTTCTGTCAATTCTATTTCTGTGATGGCAAAGATGAATTTTCAGCAGCCATCACTCCGATTGTCAGTGTCACATGATCCTTCAGAAATCATTCTAATATGCTGATTTGGTCATTTTGATCATTTACTATTATCAATGTTGAAAACCATTGTGCTGCTTAATATTTTTGTGGAAACTGTGATACACTACCATTCAAAATTTTAGGGTAAGTTAGAATGTAAAAGAAAAAAGAATACTTCTATTCAGCAATGATCCATTAAAATGATTAAAAATGAAGATAAACACATATATATTGTTACAGAAGATTTCTATTTTAAATAAATGGTGTTCTTTTGAACTTCCTTTTTATCAAAGAACAATATACATATATCTATAAATACAATTAGCGTTACAATTAATTGTGTGAGGAGCAGACCAAAATGTGAGTTGTCGTTCACTGAAAATCGTCTCCAGTTTGCTTTTAACTGCTAGGACTGGATCACTGGTCAATGTGAACTGAATCAGTCTGGTTTGTAAAAAAACATCATGCAGACATGTTTTGTGAACTGGATCAGTTTCATGAAATAATCTGACTCGGAACAATTTGTTCATTAAACAGACATTGTTATCGCTCTCATTATTTCAATCTGTTCCAATCTTGTGGCTTGGAGAAAACTGGATTGGATTAACTTTATAGTTGATGAGTCAAATTGACAACTTTTATGATTCTTTGTTTTCCTTTTTAAAGTTTGAAAGCTCCAGTACCCATTCATTGTTATTGTATGAGAAACAGCAATCAGGACATTATTTATTTTTACTTTTGTGCTCCAAAGCATGTGCATTTGAAACATGTGGGTGAATAAATGATGACAAAATGTAATTTTTGAATTACATTTAAATGTCTCTTTAAGTTAATTAATAATGCTCAAAATCTACTAAACAACATGCCGGTCTCACTCTCTCACTAAAACGGTACGTCTCATTAGCCAGTGCTGAGGCAGGAACACTGCCTTAAAGAAACGCTTTTAAACAGCTCTTTCTCCCAGAGACTGCTCCAGTGGTCAGCTCCAGCACAGCATTCCCTCTCAGCAGACTGCTGTTGACAGTTTTGGGGCATGAGCTAATTTTGCTCTCTGTTAATGCTGCACAGGATGCAAAGACTACAGGGCTGTTTTTGTGCTTGCCAGTCTGAGGCAGTGTGGTTTACTTAATGACTCCAAAAATAAAGACTGGCGAGAGAAGTCATTATTTCCACATGGGATTAGAGGAGACTATAGATGAAATCACAGCAACCGCACTTCTGGACATGCTTGTTGACAAATTCACATAATTATCGTCCTGTTATCTCACACGTAAGAAGGGCTCTGTAATCGGGCACAGTCCATTCAGTGCGTGGTTATGAGACCTCTTGGATAGAGAGGAGTGGCTCTTGTAGTGGATTAGTCAGAGATGCTTCATAAGGAGAGACATGGAGTCACTGATAGTCATAGATGATGAACCTCTTCCTCAGTCTATTCTGAATGTCAAGCGTGACATTTGAGCAGTCTGTCTTCCTTGCTTACTTGCCATTTGAGAACAGGGAGATTAAAAAGGGAAGGGATTAGCACGTAAAGTGAAGATGACAATTCGTGCAGAGGAAAAGATAATGTCTGTTTGTATACAGTATAGAGTTTATACACGTTAGACAAAATGAAATACATTTTTTATTAAAAAAGCACTATATTACTGTTTACTTAATAAATGTTTCTGGTATTATTGTGTGTGTGATTAGGAACTATTGAAGCCTGTTTCCACCTCAGAGTTGAAAAAAAGATAATTGTGTTTAAAATATGAAATTGTTGTATTGTGAGATACAGAGTCGCAATTATAAAATAAAGTTGAAGTTTATAAAAAAAAAATTTTATTTATGTGTGTATTCATTTAGGGTGGAAACAGATTTCCATAGTATACAGAATTCCAAAGAAAAACTTGTTTTCGTAATCATTAATAAAAAGTCTTCCTTGCTTACTTGCCATTTGAGAACAGGGAGATTAAAAAGGGAAGGGATTAGCACGTAAAGTGAAGATGACAATTCGTGCAGAGGAAAAGATAATGTCTGTTTGTATACAGTATAGAGTTTATACACGTTAGACAAAATGAAATACATTTTTTATTAAAAAAGCACTATATTACTGTTTACTTAATAAATGTTTCTGGTATTATTGTGTGTGTGATTAGGAACTATTGAAGCCTGTTTCCACCTCAGAGTTGAAAAAAAGATAATTGTGTTTAAAATATGAAATTGTTGTATTGTGAGATACAGAGTCGCAATTATAAAATAAAGTTGAAGTTTATAAAAAAAAAAATTTATTTATGTGTGTATTCATTTAGGGTGGAAACAGATTTCCATAGTATACAGAATTCCAAAGAAAAACTTGTTTTCGTAATCATTAATAAAAATTTTAAGAAAAATATAATTGGCCAATAATATCATAAATCCAGTCAAATCCTAATGGATAAAATCAAGTCTTGTCTTTTATTATTTATTTATTTTGTGGCTTACAAAATATGCCACATTCCAGAAAGTCTTGTCATCTTTAGCAATTATGTCAGTTTAAAATAGCACTTTTTTTATTGTGGGCATTATTTGTTCTGAGATATTTCTTTTAAAAACTGCTGACCTGTTGCCATAATCTTCCTCCACAGGAGTGTACCATGAAAGTCCAGGATGGGAAGTTCAAACTGCAGGATCTCCTGGTGGTCCCTATGCAGAGGGTCCTCAAATACCACCTTTTGCTTAAGGTGAGAGTCACCATCAACACTACTATGAGCTGTCATTAAGAGTGTTATAAGAAAAATTCAGGAACCTGTTCAACTTCCATTTATTTTGTTTTCGTTTTAAAGTTTGAAAACAGCAGAACGACAGTACCTTGTGAACCCCCAAACCCTATAAAACATTCAGATCATTTTACCTCATCCAACAAGACCTATCTAGCTCACCACTCTGCTCAGCCACTGCTAATAGAGATCATGTATAAAACAGGATGCCCTGCATGATACAAACCATCATTAATTCACAACACACATTAATAATGGATATGGAGAGAAAGAGTGTGACGTGTGACAGACGGCCAGGATACAGCGGAGAGGGAAGTGAGCAATGGGAGGTGGATACAGTGACACTGTTTAAATCAGCCATGCTTAAATCATATTATCCGCAGCCCATTTCATTCACTCAAACCCAGGGAGTGTTGCTGTGTGTGAGTTGTGCTTTAGATGGCATGTGCTTGTTCTTAAAAATTTTGCTAAAACTAACAAGTCCTCATTCCTTTGGGGACATCCTCATTTGTTTTCCTCAGATAAAAAAGTAACATGTATGACAAATATGGCACATTATTTCAACAATACTATTACAAGCATTCAATCAAGCATTTAACAGCCCCGTGGTATAAATAAATTATTTACTACTAATTATGTTTTCGATGTGTGTGTATATACATATATACACAACATTAAAATAATGTATTTTAGAATGAAATATCACCATAAATAGGCTAAGTCTTGTGTCAGGCTAAGTATTTGTGAGTTATCATTATGTTGTCTGTCCACAGGAGTTGGTAAGTCACTCTATGGACCGCCCGGAGAGGCAGCAGCTTAAAGAGGCACTAGAAGCCATGCAGGTTTGAACTCTTATATGACCGTCATATACACACAATATCCCAATACAGTGTTTGATGTCAACAGTTGGGTTGTAATATAATTATGCCTAGCAGAATGTTTAATGTGCAGTGATCTCTGGGACTTTGTATTTTGGGGAATGAGTTGCTTGGATTTTTTTATCTGAGTGTTTTGCCTTTGTCTGTTTATTTGTCTTTGAAGGACCTGGCAATGTACATCAACGAGGTGAAAAGAGACAATGAAACCCTAAAGAAAATAAGTGAATTTCAGAGCTCAATAGAAAATCTAGTAAGTGTTCATGAAGTGCGATTCACTGGCATAATCTGAAAAAATGCGGAAAGAGGACGTACTTTAAAGGTCGTTAATAATTATTTTTATGACCCTGTTTGATTGAAAGATATTGAGAACTGAGAGATGCTGAGAACATCATAGTTGGTATCAGTATTTCAGCATTTTGGGATGGACTCAACCGTAATTCATGGTGGCTTCACGAAAAGCTTCTATGAGGATTGCAAAAGTATGGTTGGCCCCCTCTACTGTGTCAAGTGAAAGACTTATGATGTCTGAGGTTGTGCACATTTCAGCATGCTGGCCAATTCCTCTTTATCCCCAAACATTAAGTTGTTTACAAGCCTCTACCTGCCCCCCGTCTGTCACTTCTGTTCAGTAAAATAAATCCTGAAAGCCTCCAGGCCATGAGCACAGGCAGGACGTGTTTAGGACTGTTTAAGGGGAATAAAATCAGCGTATCCTCTCCCAGTAGCTAATGTAGGAGTTAGTGTATCTGCTCTGGTTTATTTATGTGAGGGTCTGTGGTGCAGATGATGCCCGTGGCTAAACATCAAAGAGCCAATGAGGCATGCCACTTACAGACAAAAGACATTCACTGTGGCCTTTACCAGTTGCATGTATGTAGCATTTATTTGCCAGTAACATCTAAGATAATTGCATAAAGTCTTATTCTGTTTATACAGTATGTTGTTTTCCCCCATCTTGGAGTCACAGTTGATACATAAACCAATTTATGTAAAAAACAAATATTACAGAAATGTTTTTACAATAACAAAAAATACAGCAACAGTATGGAGCTACATAATAATGGAGATATTTTGCAATAAAGAACTCTTTTAATATTTTTTCTCACACAAAAATTATCTGCGAAACAAAATGACGTGCAAGACAAACAAATTTCTACAACAAAACCTTTTAAACCAAAACATTTTTTTTGTGTGTGAAAACAGTTCTGAAGAAAAAAATCTGTGGTTTTGCTTGCAAAATCTTTCTTGAGATGCACAATAAAGACAAAAAATTAACTCCCTGTAACTTATCCATATGTCAGTATTTGAGAAATCTGTCATTATTTTTGCAATTCCATTTAATGCATTCAAATGTAACTTATATTTACATGTAATATTCCATATTGCATACAGGAACAATTGATGCTTGAATGTATGTCACAAAGTAATGTATAAATTCCTTGAGCCATTATGCCAGTACAAATGTATTAACTGTATTTGTGTCTGTTTGTGTGCGTGTGCGTGTGCTTGCGTCATTCACAGCAGGTGAAGTTAGAGGAATACGGTAGGCCAAAGATAGATGGAGAGCTTAAAGTGTGCTCTATAGTTAACCGGACCAAACAAGACAGGTACGGCTGCACCTTCTTTATGTGTTTTCATATGAAACATAAAAAAATGGCCTTTGACCTGTTCTGCTACAAACATATCGTGTTATCTTTTATCTGTGTTTTCTGTACCTAGATACATCTTCCTATTTGATAAAGTTGTGATTGTTTGCAAGAGGAAAGGTTATAACTATGAGTTAAAAGAGATCATCGAACTTCACTTCTACAAGATGTCTGATGACCCTATGAATAACCGTGACATGAAAAAGGTGAGAGGCCTTTGATTCGTCAGCCATCAGGCCGGTTTCAGAATAATTATTCCTGATTTTATTGCTTCTTTCAAATTGATTCAGGCAATGATCTTTATGTATTGCGTATTAACCGTGCAAAAGCAAATAGGATGATCTGAATGTTTGCTCTGTAAATAGCACAGATGGATTGCGTTCATTATACACTTGTCCTTGAGTGTTAAAGCATGATGCTCATAATTTCAACAAATCAGAAATGATGCACTGCCCTCTTCGGTGCTCTAGCATGTGTATGTAAATTCAGAGAAGCCAATGCATTCTCCATGAATCTAACAATCAGGAATTTTTACATGTATATGAGAATGCATGTGTAACAGGGTCTCTCTCTCTCTCTCTCTCTCTCTCTCTCTCTCTCTCTTTCTCTCCTTTTCTCTATCCGCCTTCAATATCTTTGCATGCCTGCCAGTCGAGTGGAAAAATGGTAAGCTGAATGCTCATGTTCTCTAAGCATTGCTGTCATTGTGCCTTTCACTTCTGTGATATTGTGATCTGTTTTCTATCATCTCATGAGATCCACAGCAGTTTTACACTGCCAGAATGTAATCATAGTGTTTACAAATTGGCAATTTAACATTTTCTGTAGAATCCATTGAGATGCATTTTTCAAAGTTCAAGTTATTTTTTACTTGATACAGCACGTTAAAGGGTTAGTTCACCCAAAAAGGAAAATTATCATCATCATCATTTACTCACCCTCAAGTTGATCCAAACTTATATGAATTTCTTTCTTCTGTTGAACACAAAAGAAGATATTTTGAAGAATGTTGGTAACCAAACAGTTGCCAGTAGCCATTGACTTCCATAGGATTTTGCCCTACTATGAAAATCAGTGACTGCATTCTTCAAAATATCTACTTTAGTGTTCAGCATAAGAAAGAAACTCATACAGGTTTTGAACAATTTGAGGGTGAGTAAATGATGACAGAATTTTCGGGTTTTGGGTGAACTATCCCTCTAAAGAGCCCATGAAGTCAAATTAGAGTTTTGTGACTTTTAGTCCACGTCCGTTAGCTTTGAGGTCTGTGTTAGTGTAGCATTGACAAAATTAAATTCACGCAAATTGTACAATACCATTCAAAAGTTTGTGGTCAAAGGTTTTTTGATCCAAACAAATGCTTTCTAGAAATGAGAATGGTCCTCTCACTTTTACTATAGACTAGCAGTCATTAAATTGTTGGCAGCATGATGTAGCTAAAGCCTTTTGGCTATTTTCAAAAAGGGGACAATCAAAATTTCCCATCCTGTTTAAATAGAAAACTCATTAACACAGAAAGAGAATGTTAAGTGAATTCATGTGGCCTTTTGAAAAGAAGTATTTGTAGCATTAGATGCAATTGAAATGTCAAAAATGCATATACATAGACTTAATGAACAATTATAAAACAGTACATAGGGTTATGTGAACTACTCCTAACACATTTTCAAACCATTCTCTCTCTCTCTCTCTCTGTCTATCTTCTCTCCACCCATAGTGGTCCTATGGCTTCTACCTGATCCATCTGCAGGGTAAACAGGGCTTCCAGTTTTTCTGCAAGACAGAGGACACCAAGCGCAAGTGGATGGAGCAGTTTGAGATGGCCATGTATGTTAGAACCACATCAGTGTCAAAATTACACAGTATTTTTATTGTTGATTGCCATATCACATGTGTTAATTATTAATCCATGCAGGTCAAACATCAAACCCGAAAGAGCCACTGCCAACCAGCACAACTTCCAAATGCACACTTTTGAAAAAAACACCAACTGCAGAGCCTGTAAAATGCTGCTGAGGTGAGGGCTCACATGCACAAATGCCACTTCTTCCTGAATTACAGAGGCAGCGCAGTGGACTGAGACGGGATTCAACCCATGTTACTAGGCTACTGGTCTGACCTCTATTACATGAGCTGCTTCACTGATTGGCTGTATTGACTTGTGTGAAATCATAGTGTACTGACCTAAATTTTCCACTCTGCAGCACAGGTCAGTGTACACAATAGCTGCTAATTATAACAGCTCTGTATTTCAATCTGTGGCAAACTGGCCTGGGATTAGTTTGGATGTTGAATGTTGTCGCTTAGTTGTGCTGACATATGGAGCCACATGGGGTGATTGTTGTGGTTGTATTAATGCATGATAGGTTGGCTTCCAAAGCCAAGCATCACTGTTAGTTCATGCCTAGAATTTGAACAAGCCTCTAAGTAACATTTCATTGTGTAACATGGCACACCATTTGTGCTATGGACAATAATGATGCCTGAAATTGTGTGACTTGTTAAATTCTAAGCAAATTAAATGCATGATTTTGGACCCATAGACTTACATTAAAGTCAGGACCAGAACATCACAGATTTAGATGCTGTGCACATTACATTTGGTTTTCAAATAGCATCTTTAGGACTGACTGTCCGTACCGTCAAGTGATAAAATCTCTTTCAGGCAGTGTTGTCAATATCTGATGTATCTGTTATAGCAATGATGTAAGCATAAGCACAAAGCGACTTTTTCAGAAAACAGCTTGGAATCAGCATTGACCAAGAGGATGTAAAACTGGATTTTTGAACTGGTCACATAGTTCCCTATATGAAGAAAGAGCTGGAGAAAATGAGTAAATGAGACAAAATGGGCATGTAAACATAAGATTTCTTGCATTTTGTTGCTGTTAAAAAAAACTGATTGCAAAAAAAATCTGATTCTTTCTGCATGAACTTGGTAGAGGGCTTTCTTTTGATATGGACCAGTTAGCAGTAACCCAGAACACCTTAGTAACTGTTTAGCAATGCTTTGGCAACTACTTACTGTACAACACCCTAGCAACATAGTGCTGGGTTATGCATGGGCGAGCATCATTCAAAACCATAGCGAAATCTAGTTTGGATTAATTTGAACTTCAGTAGGACCTCAGGAAATGAAGACATATTGTCATATTATATTGACTATCTCCTTCTATCATTCTTTCTTTAGGGGTATTTTCTACCAGGGATACTACTGTCCACTCTGTGGGACTGGTGCCCATAAGGAGTGTCTAGAGGTCATTACCATCTGCAAAATAAGTGAGTCTCTAACAGAAAGCTGCTTCTCAAAGAACCACGTGTACACATCTGCCCTAATTAAAGAGATCAGACCACTGACCATGCTCTCTCTCTCTTTCATTATTATTTCAGGTCCTCATGATTCGGTGAGTTTTTAGTGCCCTGTATTAATAAACTTCCATCTCTCAGATAAATTAATCATCCTCTCTCATTGACTTGAACTAAACTTACTTCTTAAAGTTTGTCCTCAATTTTGATAAACACTTCAGGGATGTCTTAAATTATGCCTGATCTGCTTATATAAAACTATGTTACACTTTGAAGTGCGTTAAATCATAAAGTCCCCTCTGTCTTTAACAGGAGCTGGGGCTTCCACAATCAGGTAAAAATATAAGTAAAATGTGATTTTTGTCTGTCTTTCCCGTGATCCTAATGAGGTTATATCAATATGTAAAATGTAGATACTGTGCACAGGCTTCAGGCTGTTAAACTGAAAATTATACTTTAAAGAAATTATACATCAGCTCTCTGCTTCCATCTAGTGCATAGTTCACACATGCAATAAATGCAGAGTGTGAGTGTGTTCTAAGAATATGAATTATAAGCATCCATGCACTTTGTTCTTTGTGCAGTTATAATGAGCTTTTTTTCCCAATGTGTTCTTAAGGTCCAAAGATGGTGGCCATCAGAAATTACCATGGTAGCCCTGCCCCGCAAGGCAAAATGCCTCTCTGCTTTCAGACAGGAGATATCATTGAGCTCCTGAAGGGAGATCCAGATACATCATGGTGGGAGGTATATTATAAAATGAAAATTTACCATGTATACAAAGATAACCTGTTTTGTAGTCCAAATCTTACGCTTTCCAGGTAACATATGCTAGTAAAAATAGCCATGGTGAGTAAATTAAATGTAATTTGTCAGTTGGCCTGTTTTAGAAATGATAGCATTGTTTTAAATGGTTGAAATTGCAATACATAAACAACAGTCCCTTTCTGATGTATCACAATCACAAATCACTAGTCACATTGGAGATGCAACCAAATCAGAAATACATTTTCCTAACAGGTAAGAGATATTTATGACCAGTACATTTCTTCAGTTTTCTCACACACCATTGGCAGGTCAACTTTGAACCTTGGTCATACTTAATGCAGTTTATGTAGTATAACCTGGTGTCTTGTTTTTTTGGGGCTTGCTATCCTTAATTCATTACCTGTGAATTGTTGCATTTTCGTCTCAGGGCAATCTCATCCAAACCCAAAAGACTGGCTACTTCCCCAGTTCCAGTGTGAAACCATGTATAGACCCTAAGGTACAGGTTCAATACAATCAAAAAAATGTAACATTTACATTTTCTTAAATTATTCCTAATCTTTCTTTCCTTTCTCTCAAATATATGTATTCTAGAATTGTAGACAGTGTTCTTCACTATTAGAAATGAAACCAGGCCTTGTTGTCTCAAATCATTTTTTGATGGTTTTCTTCTCTACAGCCCTTCCAGTCATTCTCCAGCCGTCAGTCCTCCAGAGAGACAGATTACTATGTTTATCCCTGGTACTTCATTCTGTTTTAAAACACATTGATTTTTCCATTCTTACTCATTGCATTACCAAGATACTACAAGATTTGGTTTCTTTGTAATACACTCCAAACCCAAAAGACTGGCTACTTCCCCAGTTCCAGTGTGAAACCATGTATAGACCCTAAGGTACAGGTTCAATACAATCAAAAAAATGTAACATTTACATTTTCTTAAATTATTCCTAATCTTTCTTTCCTTTCTCTCAAATATATGTATTCTAGAATTGTAGACAGTGTTCTTCACTATTAGAAATGAAACCAGGCCTTGTTGTCTCAAATCATTTTTTGATGGTTTTCTTCTCTACAGCCCTTCCAGTCATTCTCCAGCCGTCAGTCCTCCAGAGAGACAGATTACTATGTTTATCCCTGGTACTTCATTCTGTTTTAAAACACATTGATTTTTCCATTCTTACTCATTGCATTACCAAGATACTACAAGATTTGGTTTCTTTGTAATACACTGTTCACAGTCTCATATTATATATATATATTAATAATATAATTAGCTATGCTACTGTTGTTTGACCTAGTGAAATTTGCGTGGAATTACATGTGTCATAACTAGACTCAATGGTGATGATTGATTAGCTTTAGGCTAATTGTGAGGCTTGTTGAGTCTTTATTGTCTCTTAATGAGGTAACGACCTCTGTGAGAGTTGCTATAATGATGTACATGGTATTGAACGGTCTCGTGAATAAGGTGTGTTTTCCCTGTGGGCTTCAGGTTTGCAGGAAACATGGAAAGACAGCAGGCCGACAACCTGCTTAAGTCTCACAGCAGCGGCACCTATCTGATCCGAGAGAGAACGGCAGAGGCAGAGAGATTCGCAATCAGCATCAAGTGAGTGTTATAGGAAAGGCATGTATTCATGTCAAGAATATTTTATACTTTTTATATTAAATACTTTTAGTATTTTGTCATTCACCATTGCTATGTGCCTTTTAACAGGTTTAATGATGAAGTGAAGCATATTAAAGTTATTGAGAAAGACAGCTGGATTCACATCACAGAGGCAAAGAAGTTTGAAAGCCTCCTGGTAAGAGAGTTTGCAATTAAAAGTATTATGGGATTGTATTATGCTTGCATGGTGAAGACTGCACAATTAATTTACATGAAGCACATAGCATACTGATTTCTTTGCAAGTTTTACGTTGTAGATATTTTCTTTTAGTGTCTATACATATACACACTACCATTCAAAAGGTCTGTAAGATATTTTTTTTGTAACGAACATTTATTCTGCAAACACACCTTCATTTGATCAAAAATGAGAAAAGTTTTCTATTTCAAATAAATGCTGTTCTTTTGAACTTTCTATTCATCAAAGAATTCTGGGGGGGGGAGAGGATGTATTAATTTAAATTTTTAGAAATTTAAATTAATACATCATCTAATAAGCTTTCCATTGATGTATGGTTTGTTGGGATAGGACAATATTTGGCCGAGATACAACTATTTGAATATCTGGAATCTGAGGGTACAAAAAAATCTAAATATTGAGAAAATCGCCTTTAAAGTTGTCCAAATGAAGTTTTTAGCAATGCATATTACTAATCAAAAATTAAGTTTGAATATATTTATAGTAGGCAATTTACAAAATATCTTCATGGAACATGATCTTTACTTAATATCCTAATGATTTTTGGCATAAAAGAAATATCAATAATTTTGACCTATACAATGTATTTTTGGCTATCGGTACAAATATACCTGTGATACTTAAGAAATGTTTCTTGAGCATCAAGAGCATCATCATGTGATACTGAAGACTGGAGTAATGGCTGCTGGAAATTTAGCTTTGCGATCACAGAAATAAAATACATTGAAATATAAAACAGTTATTTTAAATAGTAATATTTCACAATATTATTTGCTGTTTTTTTTTTTAATTAAGTAAATGCAGCCTCGGTGACCATAAGAGACAAAACATATTTGTAAAAAATCATACTGACCAAACTTTTGAACAGTAATGATTTTGTGTATAAATAAAAATCTACAAACAGTGATAATGTCATTGGAATATTTGCATACTAAATTGTGATTGGTCTTCTTTCTTGAATTCGTTTTTTGTCTGTCTGTAGCCATACGCTGCACAGCTGTGTGATGCTAATTTAGCATTGTTGTTGCATTTCGCTTACACAGAACCAAAGCCTAATCTAAGCCTACCTAAAACTATAACTTTTTTCCTTGCAAATACGGATATTTCTTCTGGAAATGCAGTTACAGTTTCACAGTATCTTGATAAAGATGAAAACATCTGGAACATCAAAGTGCTGTAAGTAACTTTAGATATGTTTCTTTGTTACAGGAGCTTGTGGAGTATTATCAGAGTCATTCACTGAAAGAGAGCTTTAAGCTGTTGGACACAACATTACGATACCCTTACAAATCCAGGGAACGCTCGAGTTCTCGCTCCAATACCCGCTCACCAGGTAAACATTTGCTGCCATAATCCTCTGCAGCTTTATATCTCTCTTTTTCTTCAGCTCCCTTTCTCTCTCCCTTTTTTATTTTCACTCTTCTGCTTTCTTGCTTTTTCTGGCACAAATTTTTTATTGAGCCCCCACCAGTCTGGCCAGCAGCCTTACACAATCTTTGGACACGCTCTGGAAGTCTGAACAAACAAACCCTGCCAGCTGGTCCCGCCCTCACATTCTGTATGCCCCGCCTCCTGGTATTTCAACTGTCAGTCATCATTGGCTTGGTTGTCAAGGAGCCGCCCACTCTGGCTGAGGCTGAGGCCTGACTGAGACTTCTGACTCCTGGGGCCAAGTTTTGCTCAACCAGCTGAATAGGTTCCAATAAACAGATGCTTCATTAGATGTATTAAAAATGATGTGCCTTTGTTCATTTCCAGTCAAGCTTAACTGGTGTTCACTGATATTTTTATGTAAGTGCGTAAAGACAATGTCTGTTTGTGAGGGGCTAAGAATATGCAAGGCTTGAAGATCTCCATATCCAACACAAGAGCTACTTAAAGGAGCCATTCAACCAAATTTTTTCATTCTCTCACACTGATGTTGTTTCAAACTTGTGAGACTTAGATTTTCCATTGAACAGAAAAGGACACTGAATATTCACTGTTCTTTTCCAGACAATGAAGGTAACCGAAGGCTGATACACATTCACTACTGTTTAAACGATTGGGGTCGGCAAGAATTTTTTAAAATGTTTTTTAATTAAGTCTCTTTTGCTAATCAAGGCTACATTTATTTAATTAAATATACAGGAAAAGCTGAAACACTGTGGAATATTATTGCTTCAGTGTGGAAAGGCCTGAAAGACATTACAAACTACAAGACACCATCCCCCAGCACTGAGGCGAATCAACAATTTGCAGAAGACCTGAATGAGTTTTACTGTAGATTTGAAACTCTCTGTCTCACACCCACACCCGTTCTGACCATCTCTCTACACAAACATTAACACCTCCATCAACTCCCCTCTCCCCCCCCCTCCTGCACTCCAGATCAGTGAAGATAATGTGTTTCAAATCTTCAGGAAACAAAAGAGAAGGAAAGCACCAGGCCTAGACGGTGTTTCACCACCCTGTCTAAAAACCTGTGCTGACCAGCTGGTCCACATCTTTTCACAGATCTTCAACAGATCACTGGAGCTGTGCGAAGTCACTTCCTGCTTCAAATGCTCCACCATCATCCCCATTCCAATGAAACCCAAAATCACAGGACTGAATGGCTACAGACCTGTTGCCTTAACATCTGTGGTCATGAAGTCATTTGAGAGACTGGTGTTGGCTTATCTTAAGGACATCACTAGACCCTTACTGGACCCCCTGCAGTTTGCTTACCGAGCAAACAGGTCCATGGATGATGCAGTCAACATGAGACTGCATTATATCCTACAAAATCTAGACAAACCAGGGACCTATGTGCGGATCCTGTTCGTGGACATCAGTTCGGCCTTCAACACCATCATCCCAACACTCCTCCAGACCAAACCAAACACTATAGAATACCCAAGACATGTCACTTGTATAGTTTTGAATGGGCAAAAATGCAATGCTCAATATGGCCGCTCTATCGACGGAAGGCCCACCTTCTGAATAAAAGAGATAATCTATAATCGGTATAAGTCATTGCATCACTGCAGGTGCCGTTAGAAGTCCTGGTTGCTATAGAAACAGTCAGCGTTCTGGAGACGTGTGCTTAGGACTGCACATGCGAACTGGCTGTTCTATCCTGGAAAAAAAGCTTTTTTAACAAATAAATAAATAAATAAACATTTATGAGACAGTTGTTGTCAGATTTCGTTGGTGATTTCAAATATGAAATTTAATCGTAAGCTTAGCGAACAGTTTTAGAGAATTTGATGTTTCCCCATTCAAAGACATAGGAGCTGCATAGTTGAGACAGCAACAGCTAGTGAGACTGGGGAAATTAATGTCAAACCGCCACACCATCAGCACTGGTGCCCCTCAGGGATGTGTTCTCTCCCCACTGCTCTTCTCCCTGTACACCAACAGCTGCACCTCTACTGACCCCTCTGTCAAGCTTCTGAAGTTTGCGGACGACACTACAGTCATCTGCCTCATCCAGGACAGTGAAGAGTCTGCTTATAGACAAGAGGTTGAGCAGCTG
Organism: Sinocyclocheilus grahami; assembly: GCF_001515645.1. Classification (NCBI taxonomy): domain Eukaryota; kingdom Metazoa; phylum Chordata; class Actinopteri; order Cypriniformes; family Cyprinidae; genus Sinocyclocheilus; species Sinocyclocheilus grahami. The sequence goes on along the minus strand of NW_015506236.1, from coordinate 269,614 downwards.
GTTGTCTGTTGCAGTCTTAACAACCTGGAGCTGAATACGCTCAAAACTGTGGAGATGATTGTGGAGTTTAGGAGAAACCCCCCCGCACTCCCCCACTCACCATCATGAACAGCACTGTGGCAGCAGTGGAGTCATTCGGGTTCCTGGGCACCACCATCTCTCGGGACCTGAAGTGGGACAGTCACATTGACTCCACTGTGAAAAAGGCCAGCTGAGGAAGTTCAGCCTGCCACAGGAGCTGCTCACACAGTTCCACTCAGCCGTCATTGAGTCTGTCCTGAGCACTTCAATATCTGTCTGGTTTGGCTCGGCTACAGAAACAGACATTAGAAGACTACAGAGGATGGTTTGGACTGCTAAAAGGATTATTTGTGATCCCCTGTCTACCCTTCAAGAACTGTATACATCCAGAGTGAGGAAAAGGGCTCAGAAAATCACTCCGGATCCCTCACATCCAAGCCATCTCCTTTTTGAACTCTTGCCGTCTGGTTGGTGTTACAGAGCACCGAACACCAGGACAGCCAGGCACAAGAAAAATTTCTTCCCCCAGGCAATCTACCTCATGAGCAGTTAAATGCTCTCCCCATTGTGCAATAAAAATATTTTTATTTTTATTTTTAATTATCTGTGTTGTCTGTGTTTACTGAAAGCTTCTGTCACCAAAAAAAAAAAAAAAATTATGTGCAAACATAATTGTCAATAAAGCTCTTTTTGACTTTTGACTTGTGAATCTTAATACAATTTTAAATAACTTTTTTTTTTTTTATCAATTTTAAAATGTAAATTATTTCTGTGATGGCAAAGCTGAATTTTCAGTAGCCATTACTCCAGTCTTCAGTGTCACATGATCCTTCAGAAATCATTCTAATATGCTGATTTGGTGCTCAAAAACATTTATTCTTATAATACATTTTGAAAACAGTTGTGCTGCTTAATATTTTTGTGGAATCAGTGATACAATTTTCCAGAATTTTTTTGATGAATTAAAATGTCAAAATAATAAAAATTTTAAAATACACAACTTTACTGTTACTTTTAATCAGAATCAGAAAGATTATTGCCAAGTGTGTTTATACACACAAGGAATTCGTCTTAGTGTCAGGAGCTTCCAGTACAGAAAGTACAAACATAGTGCAGACATACATATAATTTAAGGTAATAAAAACACTAATAATAAAGAGAATATACAATAAGTTATAAATAACAATATAGTAATAAAATATAGAGAAAAAAATGTCACTAGACAGAAATGTGAATGTGCATATGTGCTATTTACAGATCAAAGTTTTGATGAGTTATTTACAGATGTATAGTCCTGAGGTGTGTTATGTGTTGTTCAGGTGGGATATGGCCTGGAGGAAAACTGTTCTTGTGTCTGGCCTTTAATCAATTTAATGTGTCATTTTAATCAATTTAAAATCAATCAAGTTAATGTGTTAAAACTTACTAACTCCAACCTTCTGAAATGTAGTATTTTTTATGTTGAAAAAAATGAATTTTGATTGTGACTGTCAGAATTCTACTTACATTTTCACAGAAAACGCCTATTCTCTCACACGCACATACAAATACCTTGCTGACTCTGCAACCATGTCCTTGAACTTTTTTTTTTACCCTCTAATTCTGTTGTGCCCTTCCTCTTTTATTTGTTGGCGCTCTCTCTATCCTCATACTGTCTCAGCAGCCACCTGTGCTTCCTACAACTTCTCCTTCCTCAGTCCTCAGGGCCTCAACTTCTCCTCTCAAAGCTCTGCTCCCTTCTGGTCAGGTACTGTGCTTCTTGCTTGTTCGTGCTCTTGCATCATCCATGCTGCCTTCCCAAATTCCTCTTCACTTTCAGCCCTTCATCTTCCCATCAACATGTCTTCCTGGTTGTGTTTTCATCAGTCTCACTGTTGCTCCATTAGTGCTTTAAAATCATAAAGTACTTGTGAAAATAACCCACTAGTAGACCATTATTAGTCACAAGCTTTCATTCATTTACATCTAGCTCACAATATCATGAAGTGTCAATAAATCTGTTGTTTAAGCATTTAATGGGACTCGTCATCATTTTGCATGCACTAACCTTGGGATGTTGCTGGCCTTGAACAGTATTCACACCCAGGGTAGTCAGCACAGCTGTGGCGCGATACAACTTTGCTGCTCGAGACATGAGAGAGCTGTCCCTGCGAGAAGGGGATATCGTCAAGATCTACAGCAAGATTGGTGGAGACCAAGGCTGGTGGAAAGGAGAGGCCAACGGCAGGGTAATAAAGCAAGCAAATGATCTGAAATTAAGCTTCAAATATTAAAATGTGAGCAATATATTCCATTATTTTCCATTCAGATTGGATGGTTTCCCTCGACGTACGTCGATGAGGAGGGGGTGCAGTGATACTCTGGGGTCACAGATCATCCAATAAAATCCACAGCCCTCTGAGAGGACTCTTTGGTTTCCATGGCAACATCTCATGGAAGACTTTTCGCTGGAAACATATTTTACAATGAATATTTGTACTTCTGTCTCCTTTCGTATGCTCCCCCCCCCAACTTTCTCGGAATGTCTGTGTGATCTCTTTGACGAAAACTGCTCTGAGTCTGTTCGTTCTCAGCGGAGGAAACAGAACCGAGCAGAACTTTGCCTTGAAGTGGCCAAAGGACAAGCATGGCTTTAAGTTTATACAGTAATACCTGTAAGTTGCGCTGCAGGCCAGAGGGGTATAATGGGGGGTGGGGATGTATAAAATTATATATAAATATAATTTATTAAAGAGATATATCTATGATTAAAATGCAGTGTTGAACATTTGTTCAACAGCAGCACAAAGAATATATGTGAGCAGAAAAGATGCACTTTGCATTTCTTTACAGAGAGAATTTGCCTTTAGTAAATGGTAATGCCTTTAGAGGTGGAGGTAAAGAAATGGATTCAGACTCATCTTGCACATACACATTCGTACATCTGCCCTGTCCAGAAATACGGTGCCTTTTCGTACATGCTCTTCACTCCCAACAGAGTCTAGTTTATATAGCTGCAGCGTTAACTCCGTTCTCTAGCGGTGCACTCTCATGGGCCTATCCGCCAATTCAGCCGGATGCTGCTCAACCAGAAGACCATAAAAGAGACTGAACATTTCTTGAACTGGAATGAGCAGGTGACCAGATCTGCTTGTCATCTCACTGGAATGAAGGGGCAGCTAACCAAAAGCATTCGGTCATGGCTGGAAGTGCTTTAGCTTACTTGGACAATGAAGGATACGAGCACCATCATATCTTCCTCTTGCTTCAAGAGGATGTAAAAGTGCAATGGAGTTTCAGGAAGAGGTTCAGTGAATGCTGTTTCTGTGATGAGCATTTATTTCCATGTTCTCAGTGGTCCAAATTTGGACTGAAAAGGGAAAACCGAATGCTGTTCTGTGCACTGATTTTCATGAATACCCAGAGGTTTTTGTGAGATTTTTCTTTTCTTGTCTTCTACAAGCACATACATTTTGCCATTCCACGTTTCTCGTATACAGCCTGCCACATTACAGTATCTTGCCTTACTGGTGGACACAACTGGTGCTACAGTGCTACATATCCCTGAGTTAGGGCAGAATTTTCTTTTTTGCTGTTGTGGATGAGGAGACCCACTGCTGAAGAACCTCAGCCATCAAGTGCACTTTATATGTCCAGAGACCTTGTAACACAGGACACCACACTCCAGACATGGACATCAAATTTTTTTTATATATTTTTTTTATGTCCTTATTTTTACCTCTGGAAGAAAAGAAAAAAAGTAAAATCCTTCACACAGTGGTCCCTCAAAGTCTGATATTGAAAAATTCCTGTAAACTCCGTAAGTGCATGGATGTGTCCCTCATACAGTCCTTGGAGAAAAACCTTTTGCTGTTGTCGGCCATCAGAAATTGAACCCATAAATCGAGGTGGGAGAGTGCTAGACTGCAATAAAGCATCGGACGTGTTTTTAGCCATGCTCCAGGCTTGAGTACAGCTGTCTGTAGTGATGGAAGAGTGCAGCTCAGGTCAAGGTAGCGCTGGCTTAGGGGCTTAGTACCTGTTTGTGTAGTGGACAAAAAACCCCATTGCATGTGGTCATATATATATATATTACAACTGCTGTCCGTGAATCCTGAAAAAAAAATCTTAAAAAAAAAAAGAAATTGTGTACAATTTTTGAATAGACAGTTATTTGAAAACTGAGGTCTATCATGAAATAAATATTTCTTTTTTTGTCTATTTGTGGTGTCGTTTAGTGATGGAAGAGTGCAGCTCAGGTCAAGGTAGCGCTGGCTTAGGGGCTTAGTACCTGTTTGTGTAGTGGACAAAAAACCCCATTGCATGTGGTCATATATATATATATTACAACTGCTGTCCGTGAATCCTGAAAAAAAAATCTTTAAAAAAAAAAGAAATTGTGTACAATTTTTGAATAGACAGTTATTTGAAAACTGAGGTCTATCATGAAATAAATATTTCTTTTTTTGTCTATTTGTGGTGTCGTTCTCTGTTATGATACTCCCAACAGTACATTCTCCGATGTATTTGTTTAGCATCACCGCTAGGGGGAGGCAAGTTACTTGCTTGTGCATGACATAAAAGGCACATTGATTTTGAGATAAATATTTTTCACTTATCCTGTGAAACAGTCAGACTGGTCCTACACACTTGGTTACAGTTGTGCATAAACTTTTTTCCAATAGTATGGCTTGGATTTAAGGACGTCTGACTATCTGTGCGTGATCTCACATCTATTCTGCTCATAACGATCAATTCCACCATAATACATCTGTTGACCAACTAGATGAACGCAGAACCTATTGACAGAGAGAGGAAGAAACATGGCATTTCTTCGTCTTAGTTCCGTAAGAATAAAAGATCTACAAAGAACCAATCTTCATGTGATTAGTCGTATGTGAGCGTGATCATTAGCACTGGCACATCCAGTTACAGGAGATCTTGAGAACAGCTCGTGTCACGCCCAACTAGCTTTCTTTTTCCTAATGACCTCAGTGAATACAGTTAGGCTGAGGTTTATCAGATGAGTTATCAGTTGTTTTCCAGACATGCGATATTCTTGACACTTTTGTGTCTTTATTCAAATGCCCATGGAGAATTTGAATGTTGAAATGACTAAAGAGGTTAAAAATCATAAAATAGAAAAAAGAACAAAATAGGCTCATGTCAATTGGGATTCTGGGTTCTGTGAATTAAACCCGTATATAGGCTAACTAATGGGTATCTACTAATCAGTACCATGGTTTAATCTGTTACCAACACTGTACCGTGTTTCCACAGTATTTTGTTGTTAATGTTAGAATATAGCAATTATTCAGTGTGGGATCCGGCATACTTAGTAATATCATGGGATCAAGGATTTTGTATTTAATTTTTTATCCAATTGAAACTTTCAGAATTTCATTACGACCTCAACGGGTAGTGTTGACTATCAAGCTGGTCCAGTTTATAAAGAAAGCTGTGCAAAATGATTTATTCCGTTTTCGGCGCTGCAATTTTGCACACTAATGTCTCTTTACATTTTAGTGTAAAGGGTACGGAGTGAAATGTTCGTTGGACTTATTTAAATGTCTCTTTACATAACGGTTATATTTTTCTATGTATAATTGTCAAATAAAGTGATAATTTTCTATAAAATCCTAGTGTTGTGATATACCCTCTGGCCTCCATTAATTTGATTGAACCTCTTTAAGATAAAAGAGGTTTATTACAATATCCTCGTGCGTCCCGTGTTTAGGGATTGCCGCTGTATCGTCACTGAGCTCATCTGCAGCTGCTGCGGTTCTCACACTCGTGGACCATCACATGCAGACAGCTGCTGTGTGTGGAGTGCTGTACCCCTCTGAAATCACGCGTGTGTTTGTCGGGTAAGTCTTTAAAGTGCTTATTTGCGCCATGATGAACGGAGGAGTGTTGATGTGAACTGAGGGAAGTTTCGGGTTGCTATTTTGACTTGCGCATTCTTTTCTGATCGTTCTTCTCCAGTGATACCGCTTTTAAAAGGTTCGCTTTCAACGTAAATGTAGGGCAGCTGCTGCGGTTCTCACACTCGTGGACCATCACATGCAGACAGCTGCTGTGTGGAGTGCTGTACCCCTCTGAAATCACGCGTGTGTTTGTCGGGTAAGTCTTTAAAGTGCTTATTTGCGCCATGATGAACGGAGGAGTGTTGATGTGAACTGAGGGAAGTTTCGGGTTGCTATTTTGACTTGCTTTTTTGGTTTAATGTGTTTTTGCGCATTCTTTTCTGATCGTTCGTCTCCAGTGATACCGCTTTTAAAAGGTTCGCTTTCAACGTAAATGTAGAAGGTATTTTTGCGCGAGATCTTTTACAGGTAATCGCTTATAAAAAATCAGTGGCGGGACACCCACAGAGGACTCGTTCTGTTTGTTACTATTTTTTTAATAATTATTTTCAATATAGGCTACACGCGCGTCTCACCGTCGCCTCTCGCGTCGTTTAATGTAGTTCAACTTTCAAAAGCGAGTGTCGAGACTCGCGCGGTCAGTTCCACTCGCTTACTCTGTGTCTAGAAGATTCTAAAAGCAAGAACACGTCCTGAATGAACGCGTCTCAGACCGCAGGTTTGGTTAGGCAAGACTTCAAATACTGTCAAGATGAGCATTATTTATTCATTCTCACGTCGGAACACAAAGATATTTTGAATCTGAATGAACGCGTCTCAGACCGCAGGTTTGGTTAGGCAAGACTTCAAATACTGTCAAGATGAGCATTATTCATTCTCACGTCGGAACACAAAGATATTTTGAAAACATTTACATTGCTTTTGTCCATTCAATGGGGTCCAAAACGTTTGTGTTCAAATCTATTGTGTTCCACAGATAAAAGTCACACTTCCTCTTAGTCGTATTATTGCTATTATAAATTAACTTTAGTCATAGTGTGCAAATGTTAGAAAAAAAAATGTGACAAATATTTCTGTAGTGGACTGCTGGCATAATTTTAAATCACATGCATAATGATTAAGGAGTTCTTTATGCGATAGGAACATTAACTGAACTCTGATACAGGGGCTTTCAAACTGGTCCGTAGACCCTCAAGAGTATGCCAGCTGGAAATCATGAGATTAAAAATGTATTCTCTTCATTTGACAGCCCGAGTTTCTGTCAATCTGTCAGTTCAACACAAATTAATATTTTCCTGATAATATTTTAGTAGTAATTGTTTCCTAGTAGCCATTGACTTCCATAGTATTTGTTTTTTCCATGCTTTGGACGTCACTGGCTACCTGCAGCTGATTGGTTACTAACATTTTTCAAGATGTCATCTTTTGTGTTCACAGAAGAAAGAAACAAAGCTTTGGAACAACTTGAGGGTGAATAAATGATGACCGATTTCTTAATCTCTTTTATAAACCCACCTCCTCTAAACCGGTTCTCATTGTGCTGCTGGGGGGCCTTATTTATACCACCGCCACCCTTGAGGCTGTGCTGCCAAAACAGAATGTGTTTGGAGACGATGTTGGTTACTGCAGAACAACAGTGCTATGATGTGGCATTTTGATGCAGTCCATAACGCTGCATTTAATGTCACGCTTTGCCCTTTCCTCACTTTGTTTGCCATTTGCTTTACGTCTATCTCTCTGTTAGTTCCTCTTTCTAAATGTCAGGGCTCCATTACTGATTGCAGTAGCTTCCCTGATGATGGTGACAGCAGGGCTATACATTAACTTTTTTGCACGTAGCTCTGGTGCTACAGAGGTTGAAAGGTTTGTAGCACAGGCCACACAATTGTAGCACAAGTCTGTCACCATCTCTGAAAACAACCAAGTAGTGCAGTTCATTCATCACTTAAAAATTGACATTCATGTCAAATACAGTTCGGAAAAAGATCGTTTTACAAAAAGAGTATCATTTAATTTTTTTCTAAACTGACAACATTTAGTAGTCGGCGTAAATACATCTACACTGAAATAATAGCTTTGAATTACTAGTAAATTTCACAAATAATTAACATTGAATTACAAAGTAACACATTGAATTAAACATAAAATAGATGTAGAAAGATTGAAAATTGTACTCCATAAATCTGTTTTATTTACAGTTTCAAATATATATATATTTTTTGCTTTGTAAATGTCACTTCAAATGCAGCTTCTGTGCCACCTCTGCATATTTTCATGATTGGTAACAGTCCTATAAGGTTAATTAGCATAAGTAATTAAAAGATGTGCCACTTTATGCAACTTAATTTTTATGAATAATTATGAGAGGAGTGCCTTTTTTGTTGTTGTTGTTTATATTTACATACCACAATATGCACAAAATGGCTCTCCTTTCAGAACCACAATATGCATATAAACATCACACTGCACAGCCCTGGACAGAGCTTTCCTGCTCAGTTGAGGGTGCTAACGTCTGTGAACTTCTCATAAGCCCAGAGTCCTTGACTGCGGCTGCTGCCTGCCATTCCCACATCTGTTCAGATGTTGTGTCCTATGAGAGGAGAAATCAGAGAGCAGGCCCAGCACAGGGTGACTGACTCATTGAAAGTCATCTCAAATGGATGGCTACCCAGTCATATATTGAGATCTGAATGAGCTCTGTGCCACTCTGGCTCTGCCTCATGGCTGTATCTGATGGCAGTGCTAAATCCCAGTGGTCAAGGCGCTATGACTGAATGGACACTGAATGCTCTGGAACAGTGTTGGCGCAGGTGCCACCAGATTTGCGGCAGTTGGTGGGGTGGTTTATTGGTATATTTAATGAGTTGGGTTTATGAGTTCATGTTTTTCATCAATTCATCATGTTTCCTTCCCTGCGTGCCTTTCTAGCACCAGCTGTTAAAGTGCATCATGCGACTTATGCATCTCCCTGACTTATTAATGAATGTGCGGATGAGTAGTCTGTTTGCCACCTGCGTTAAGCAAGCAGTACTCCATTAATTTTCACTGATGCAAAAGAGCTCAATAAGTCCTTTTGCTCTCTAATGCTGAAATAAGTTCTCTTCACCGTGATTTCTAATTCAAACAGTGCAGAAGAAATGATTAGAACAGCTCTCAGATTGACAATAGACAACCCACACCCTGCCTAAGGCTTTACTACAAGCTATAATAACAATCAAGCGAATAGCTACAAATGATTCCAAATGAATAGCTACATAGGAAGACGTTGCATGCTGAATATGTTGCATGCAATGTAAGGCATTATTATGAAGTCTTATTTAATATCTCACACACACTACCATGCCCATGGCAGTTTCCATCTGGCTTTGGAGAGCTGCCGTTCTGGGTAACAATCTGTGTGCATTTGTGCTCGCCCACAACGAAGGGGAGATCTATTTCCTGTTCTGCAGCTTGACGCTGAATTGAGTTGGGATGTCATTCAGGGCTCTAGACTGCACCTACTCTAGAACGGACCTAATTGTCATAAATGTGACAATAATTAAATCTAGTCGCTAATAGCGAAAGACTGGTGAACTTTGCATGCATCCATGAGTGGTTTTGTCAGATAGCATATCACATGCATGGCAGTTATCTACAAACAGCAACGTACACAGCGTGAGCCGTGATGTCCAATTAGCAAAGAAATTACTGTTATGCACCGTTTTGAGAAAAAAAAAATTCTCAGCTTTGCTTGTGTGTTAGAAGTGTGAATTATTCAATCAGCATTACTGTGATATAGGCCTGCCTATCTATCTATCTAATTGGACATATTGATTAGATAGATAGATGACTACCTATAAACACACAACTGCCATCTATCTATAAAAGGCAAACATTTTCCTTTAATACAAAGTGATATTTATATGGCACAACATTGTTTTCGTCTGGAGCCCTGGATGTGTCTTGAAAGAGAATTTATATGACCTAATGTCTGCTGTGTGAATCATCAGACTAATGAAAAAATACATGTATAAGGACAGCTGTGTTTTATCCATTTCATTTCCCAGCATCCTTTTTGCATAAGTATGTTTTGCATTGTAAAGTTGCTCCCCAATTAATTTGTTTGATTTCAGCAAACAAACTCCTATGATACAGGAGGTTAGGAATAAAGTGCCCTTTGTTATTTAGTGGCTAGAGGCAGTTTTAGGTATATTAATAAATAAGAGTCACCTCAGCTAGGAGACTCTCAGGAGGTTTGCAGTTATTGTGGAAGCCACCCACCACTTGCAACGAAATGAGTTCAGGATAACACTGGCAGCACACACACGTACACACTTCCGCTCAAATGACACCCAGAATAGTACTGCTATATTCTCTCGAAGCATCTTGGTTTTAATATGCTGGCTGGCAGTATATGTGAGGCATGTCGAGGGTGGGTTTATGGGTATAAATCATTGTGTATGGTTGACAAGCACTTTTGTAACATACTCTTTATGGGGCCTGTGTAATTACACATTGTATGTTACACTTGCCCCTGACAGCTTTTTAGCATGACAACCAACCCCAGAACAGCAGATGTTGGCGAGTCTCCATCTCTGCTGTTGGCACCTCACTTTTATTCTCCTTCCTTGTGTGACTGGACGGAAGGTTGACTCATTTTGGTTGGAAATTGGCCTTGTGGAAGAGTGCTCTAATCTTCTCAATGTCCCTTTAGACACACTTTCATTTGAGACGGGTTTGCTGGGGCATGAAGGGAAGCATGGACTTTGTGGGTCTTAACTTATGTGTTTGTTTTTGTGCATTTAAAGGGATAGTTCACTCAAAAATTCTGTCATTTACTCGCCCTTTTGTTGCCCTTACTTCTGTCAAACAAAAACGGATATTCTAAAGAAGGTTCACTATGCGTTTTCCCGATTCAGTGGAAGCATATAGTGACCAGGGCCTCCCAAAATAAGGATGTATAGTATATCAGTACCATAGTGATTATCTATGCACTATGACTCTATTCAAGATTTTTTTTTTCATTCATTAATATTGGTCAGTATTGGATATTTGTGTATGAATGCTTATTTCCCCTATTTTTACATTTAGATTACCTTTGCCATCATCAATAATTTATTAGCACTGTTAATTAGGGCTGGGTATCCACACAAATTTCACTATTCGATTTTACTATCAATTCATTTAAATATATCAGGTACCTGAAGTACAGAACATGTACATTTTTTAAAGGGAAAAAAATTATTAATGCTATAAACCAGTGATCCTCAAATCTGGCTCACGAGATCCACTTTCCTGCAGAGTTTAGCTCCAACCCTATAATCAAACAAACCTCCCTGTGATTTTCTAATTATCCTGAAGACATTGATTGGCAAGCTCAGGTGTCTTTGATTAGGGTAGAGCTAAACTCTGCAGGAAAGTGGATGTCGTGAGCCAGATTTGAGGATCACTGCTATAAACTATAAAGGGAGCCCTGTCAGCTTGTTAAATATTAAAGTTTAAAATTAACAAATGACTTGTATACAAACATTTAAATTGCACATAAGGACGTTTTTTAATAGGTCTAATAACTTTGTGAAAATATTTTCTGATAATTTTGTTTCTAATCCAATTAGTTTTTTGATATATAAACATTTAATCAATAGCTGTCATAACACGCTGTTTTGCTAATGTCTTTCAGCAGTGATTACATGAGACATGGTACAAGTTATGTAATGTATCGTTCAACATACCTTACAATGTTTATTTCATGCTGTAACTAACAGTAAAGAGAAGATGAAGAGAAGCGGTCTGTCACGCCACATTACAGAGCTCCAAATTGAATTTCTTTCTTTTTTTATTATTTGAATTGATCAAATTTGAAAGCTGAGACTTTGTTTCATATCAAAAATAACAGAGTACAAAGCTTATTGCGGATTATTGGAGGGGAGGCACAATACAAATAATGTTTAGTTATGAGAAACGATTCAAATTGAGAATTCGATACTGTCAACCAGTCCCTATTGTGTTACTGTTATTGTTTCGTACTGTGCAGATTTTAGTTTTGTTTTTAATCTATTCAAACAGAAAATGTATAATTAAATTAATAGTAATTTTAAATTGGCCATTTATCAGTTAACATCATAACATATCAAATTATCAGCTTGTCGGTACTGGCCAGAATTTTAATATGTATCCTACCAAAAAGTGGTCCACACAACATTTGGACTGTATTGCAATAAGTCATATGATAAGTTTATATTATTATAAATATGTCCTCTCTACTGTAGCTCTTAAATTTCATTTGTGCATCTGCAATAACGTTCTGCGTCAGTGTCAAACTTGCTGAAATTTGACACAATTCACATGTCTTCAGCTGTTGCTGAAGGGCTGAGATTTCACAGAGGGCGGCCCCACACAATAAATAATACTTGGGCCCCTGATATATCCTAGCAAAACATCTAATTTTCCATTTCATAAAAGAAAAAGAGTTGGGTCCCACTTTATATTAAGTGGCCTTAACTACTATGTACTTACATAAAAAATAAGTAAAATGTACTTATTGTGTTCATATTGTATTGCAAAACTAAGGTTAGGGACAGGTTTGGTGATATGGGTGGGTTAAGGTGTAAGGGATGGGTCAACAGTGTAATTATAAATGTAATTACAGATATAATTGCATGCAGATATTTTTCAAATATAAGTGCAATGTAAAAACGTATGTAAAATTAAAGTTAAATGTAAGTACATAGTAGTTAAGGCCACTTAATATAAAGTGGGATCAAAAGTTGTAAGAATGACATTAGGGAGAGTAAACGATGGCAGAATTTGCATTTCTTTGACCATATGATTCTGATATAATACTTAGTTAAAGTGAAGGGAATGAATTATTCACGTAGCTGTATGTGTGTAAATGTGCTTGTGGAGGAGGAGCCCCTCTTCAGAGGCACTCACTGCACAGTGCAGATTTCTGTGCCCCTCTCTACACGGCTGAACTGTGGAGGAGTGGGCCTGCTAGGACTTCCCACTACAATCTATGAGCTACACAGAAGAGAAATCATATACTGGCTCAAAACATCCTCTCATATAATATTTGTTATTTATTTTACCACGACTGACTTGAGAATGTTTTTTTTTTTTCAGGTAGACTAGAGCATAAGCATATAGTCTTCTTTATATGTGTGTGTGTGTGTGTGTATATGTGTCTGAAAGCAATGCCAGATCCATTGTGCATTCAGAGGGGAGTTTCAGAGACAGACAGTAACCAGGCAGAGGCTTGTGAAGGCTTCATTGAGCACACCAGGAAAAGAATGGGATTTTAAGGCAGTTCCTTTCTCACACCACTGACTCCTCTGTGAATAATGCCACTGAGCTTCTGGCACCTATAATAGAAAACTGGAACAAAATTAAAAAGCTGACGACATTGTGTGGCACACAATCCAGTTTCAACCTGCAGATTTTATGAAATACAGTATTGTGATACCTGTTTAAATATGCCCCTTCTCTCTGTCACATAGGAAAGAAAGCCTACGATTAATGGTGGTGACTGCATTCAAGACCTCATCCAAAAGAAAGCCCCCCCCTGCTGTCCAAATCCACCTACGTCTCAGAACAAAGTTGAGCCAACGAAAAAAGAAGTCCAGCAGTGAACGACAGCGATTTGTTGTACAGTCGTTTAAAATAAGAGCTCCTAAGACCAAAAAAAAAAAAGATCAGTCTTCACTCTTGATCCATCATCCAGTTTTAAATTCTTCCTCTAACACCGGAACACAGTGTGTCCTTGATATGTAAACATAAGAGATGTGAAAAGTAGGATGCACTTGTTCACACAGGATCAGACGATCAGGAGGACCCCTGGGTGACATAATGACAGCAGAGTGATGATGACATCAACAAGCAGGGCTTTGAAGCGCTGAGCTTCACGGGTCACAGATCAGAGCGGTGTCTTCTGGGGCTGACAGCTGGTCTGAGGGAAGAAGGCCATCTCTGTCAGCGATGCAGCTATGCGGCCCTGAAGACTCCATCTCTACTACAGGACTGTCCACTGCCGCAGTGGTGGCCATAGCATGCAACATCCTGGTAGCTGTTCTCATACTGGTTCTGATACTGATTCTCTGCAAAGCATGCAAGGTTCCCTCCAGCCAGGAGAGCGTCCCGGTGCTGACTCTAGAGAACGCACATCAGAGGAACGAGCAGAGGTACTTCCTTATGGCGTGAGGGAAAAAATTAAACACGGAACACTGTTTATATTTTGTACTGTCTGCAGCGATCAATCACAGATTTGGTGACATGGTTTGTCAAAGTAATAGTGTTTTGAAAACATGATTTCGTAGATGTTTCTATGCTATTCATAGAGACCTGCGTAACTGAGGCGTCATGTAAAAACACTCGAGGACGAGGAGTGAGTTGGCTGAGCGTGGGCTGCTGGGACTGTACCTGAGCTCTCTTATACCGTACCACTCTGCCTGAGTGTTTTATGTAAAGGTAAAGAGACTCTCAATGCCCTCTTTTGAGTCGTTCAGTAGTGCCTGACGGTGTCAGTGAAACCCCACACCTGCAGCTAACCAGCTAGCAATCAGTGTTATGCTAATGAACATGCAAACAAATAAAAGCTCAAGTGCAAGAATTACATTTTAATAAGAGCTGAATTGTGCTGCTTTGTGTCTGAAAGAGGAATTTGAATACAAAATGCATGTTTTATTGTGGTTGTTTGCTTGTGCAATGGGCCAGAGGGACTGGTACACTAATAACATGCTAGCATCTTTCCTTTTTTTTGAGAATATCAGAGAAAATTAAATGGTAAATAAAGATTATGAACGTTTAATAAATACGTTGAAATATCCATAAAAATCGTGGTCTTTTTTTTAACATCTTGTAAAGTTATGACCTACCTTATAGCCATGCTGTAAGACTATTTTTGATTGCTGTCACATTTCTAGACAACAATTTAAATTCTGGACCTGAGGAATATATACAGTATATATATATATATATATGGGCCTTTCTACAGAACTGGTCCAAACTGCTGTCCCACAACCAAAAAACACATTTAAAAAGCATTTAAGTATTCAAATCTTAGATGTTTACTAAGATCCTTCTATTCTCTAATGAAACCCACAATAATATTTAAAATATTAGTAAGCTTCATATATGTAAAATCATAATTTATTGGGTACTTTCAATTGGGAGGTGTCTGTCCCGAACCCTAACCCCTAAATTTCAATTTATGAAAATTATATTGAAATAATTTTTGTATTTTTTTTCTCCATTGTTGTTTTTCAAAATATATTTTTGATTCTTTTAAAAAGTGAAGTTCGAAAGAAAAATCTGTGTGTAACTCAGTGTGTGAAAGTCACTACCGAACACCTTTTTTTCTGCAATTAAGCACACTTTTTTGGGTTATTCCATATTTAATTTTTATGTGTGTACAACTGTTCAGAACTGTGCTAGCTAACCATGTGCTGATTAGCATCTTTGAAATCGATAGTTCAAATAGTATTTTATGATTTTAATCGTAATATGTAATATGATATTATTCAAATAGTAATATATTACACAGCGCCTGAAAATAGGCTAACTTCCATCAACATAACCAACGTGACCACCTGCTTGCACAGGGAGCGTGCTGGGGACTATTTTCAGGCGCTGCGTAATATGATTGCGCCTGCTGCACCCATGGTATGGCAGCAAAGTTCCTTGATTATTACGCCGGAATGAGAGTATAGTTCCTAGCCATATCAGCCTAGAAAATCACAACTTTTCATTTTCTGTTGGTCTTAGTACACGATGTAACTACAGAAGAGTCAAGTTTTAAATAGGAAAAATATAGAAACTCTTTGGTTATTTTTGAGCGAGATGCTAACGGTCTAATCAGATTCAACGATCTATGCTAAGCTACAGCTAAAAGTGCTACCGCCAGACCCGGAGATCGGCTGAATCGATTCGAAAACGGAACGGTAAAACTCTACTGTTTAACTCTAGGGGAGTTGGAAAATGAGCCTTTTTTTCAAAAATAGTGGAGTGTTCCTTTAAGATAAAGTGGAATTTCATGTTCCAACACAATATCAAACTCAAAAGCAAATTTAAGTCAACAAACATGGCTTCAGAAGAAGAACCACATTTGGTAAAGGCCCAGTCAGAGCAATTCTGCAGTTCTGCAGAAATCTGAGTTCTTTTTCAAGGTTTATTACGCTTCCCACACTTTATTTTCTCATTCATGCACGTTTTTTATTCTCTCCAAATTGTCAATAGGTTTAAATAGTCCTGCACTGAGCGGATATATAAAGTTTAGCATTCTTAAAGTACCGGTACTAGTAAAATGAGGAATCATACCGTTTTTACAAGCAGGGTATCCTGATGCCTTTTTTTACCGGTATATCGTGCAACATACTTGGGATGCCCTATGTACTGTATGTACAGTAGATACACTCACATATGCATAAATACCGTGTTAGAAGTTATGCAGAGTCTCATTTTCTAATGGCTGCGGCATCTGTAGCAGATGATTGTATATCAGCAGAGTTCTTATGTAAGTGAAGAGGAAGATTTTACTGCTATTAAGTGGCTCCTTTTCCAAGAGGACTTCTAATGTTTATTGTAATTGCAGTCAGTGTTGTGCAATTAAACTTTATTCAGTGCCCCTGTAACTTCAAAACAGCAGAGTTCTCTGAGAAGTTGCTGACTGTTGAGATTTGTGGAACGAAGTAGATTAGAAAATAAATCAGCAGCTGAGACGGCAAACTGAGGGCTCAGGAAAGAATACTGACCCGACTATTTATGCAGTGAATATAAAACAGTCTGTAAAAGAGAGCTAGCTACAGGATTAATATGGATACTGTGATTGATGAGTCACAGGCACAGAGAGACATGGTGGAAGGAGAAAGCATTTCGAAGGTTCCTGGGAGGTGAGATATGTGTGTGTTGGTGTAGTGTGTGTCCTAACCTGGAAAGCAGCTGACCATTTCTATTGAGTTTGGAACATGCTGTTTTTAGTCTCAGACGCCACCCCATGGGTCCCACAGCCATTGCTTTAACATAGAGCTTGTAGAAAGGTATACATGTCTGGCTTCAACCAGCATTGACCTATACTCACATTAGCGCAACTGGAATCCTGCAAAGGTCAAGTGCCTTAAATAATCAATGTCATCACAGTCCTTCATAAAAATCTGTATTATAAAAGTTGTTTTTGTTTCCTTTATTTTGTGATACTATTTTTAAGTATTGGATTTTGCTAATGGAAAAACATTTTATCAAATAATTTAAATAATTGTATATATAAAATGAAAATAAGTATTTTTAAAATAATTTCTCCTACCTCGTTTTAAATAGCCAGAGACAATTATAAATAATCTGTTAAAAGGATGACTTCCCAAACGATGTAAATGGTTCTGTTTTGCCTTCAGAACTGGCAATATATCAGTCCAGGTGGAGTTTCCCAAAAGCATTGTAAGCCCAGGATGTTCACAGAAACCATAGGCATCAATGGTCACTACAATTTACTCAGGCTTACAGTGTTTTTGGGAAACGCAGTATAGGTTGATTTAGCAGTTCTGACAATTTCTGCATTGGCCCATATCTGTTTGATCAACCCTTTCAGTCCTGTCTGTTTTTCCACCGAGCAAAAACATACAGAGCCATATTTGTTCTTCTCCTATGTGGAAATGAGTCTTCTAAAAAAAGCTCATTTTTAGTAGATGTTTTCCCCATGTCCACTAAAATGGACACCATGACAGTGTTCATCAGTGTCCACTCACAATACAAAATTCACTAGTTTGTCCAAACAATTGAAAAAAAATTTTTTGAAACAATAATTATTTTTGCAGTTCAGTTTTGTGCAGAAATTTACACTTCACTTTTAAATAAACTAATATAAGATGGAAATCATCCCCTTGATGAGGCAAAACAGAAATCTATGTCAGTTTTAAATTAATTTATCTAAGATCAGCCACTGCATCGGGGTAGTAAGTGTGCTCTTTCAGAGGCAATAATGACATTAGGTTGTGGAAAGCTGGTGATTAATTACTCGAGGAGACAGTGAGTGTGTTTCATGGCTGACTCTCATCAGTCATATTAAAAGACATTGCACTCTCTCTCTCTGCTTAAGATAAGTACAGCCATGGCAGCAATAATACAGCTTCTTTCTAATCAAAAGCATTAGTGCAACTCAACTTGTGACACTTGTCTGTGTGTCATTGGAATGAACCATTATATCTGATTCAGCCAATCAGATATAATGACTGTCACTAACAAAACACATCAACACTGAGCACTGGCACTGACTGAGATCTCCAAATAACAAATTAAACATTTCACAAGTCGAGCTGTGACAGACAGCAGCTTGTCTGTGAGAGATTTGAATTATGTATTGCCACTGTTATATCTGACCATAAGCTGAGGTATCAACACATGATCAGTCAGTGGGTTGGTTTCTCTAGATGCAGAATGGAAACAACGGAAGTAGTGTACATTAAAAATGAAAGGTGAAATGTATAATTTTATGGTTGCTGAAATTCTTTCTCTTATCCCAGATTGGTGTGCAGAGACAACTGGAAGTGTACATTCAAACCTCTGATTCAGCCAATGATCAACCTGATCAACGAAAAATTGTAAAGAGGGACAACTGTAAGCAATAACACGCTTAACGTTTAATTTGTAAGATTCGTCTACAATTACCCTGGAATCACTGCAAAACTTCAAAGACCTTTAGTCAGATCATTTTTATTTATGCATCAGTTTGTTTCAAAAGCATTTGTCCCACAGTACAGTCTGATTGATCCCTTGAATTACTGTTTTAAT
The DNA here is from genome assembly GCF_001515645.1 of Sinocyclocheilus grahami. Lineage (NCBI taxonomy): Eukaryota > Metazoa > Chordata > Actinopteri > Cypriniformes > Cyprinidae > Sinocyclocheilus > Sinocyclocheilus grahami. Next base: position 250,994 of record NW_015506236.1, on the reverse strand, counting down.
GCCTAGCAAAGCCAATTATATTTGAATTTATGCTCAATATGCTATGTTAATGTGGTTTCAAAACATTTTCATCCAATGTAAGTAAATTGAGATGTTCAATACCTCTGGTAACAAATGATTTTTCTTTGAACTGCAGTGGTGATCTGTGTGTGCTGTAAATTCATGTCTGAAGCCGTCACAAAGATGCAGATACAGCAATTCAGCACAAGAAGTATGTAGCACAGTAGTGATTGAAACAGCACTGATCGATTAAGCATGTGGTTTCAATGGAGGCATAATATGAGTGCATCTCCTACCTTAGGCTTCTTGCGGAGGTTGGGAGAGAGCTTGAGGCTGGTGACATGGCCCACGATGATGGGATGGACAGGGTTGAATTCAATGTGCAAGAGCCTGGTCTTCTTGGATACGACTTTTTGCTGGCAAAGAGCCTCATATTTGTTAATGTTGAGGTCGAACACATGAACCTGAGAGAGAAATGGAGGAGCAGGCAGTTAGTCTCAGCATTAATCTATGTTGCATGAGTTTCTGTTTTGATGTTTTATTGTGAAGCAGACATTAGCACCTCTATAATGCATTCTCTTACTTTGGCTCCGAGTGTCAGTAAGCCTAAGATGCATTTGGTTTGTGTGCGCTTGTATTTTAATATATTCATATGTATGAGCACAAGAATATGTGTGACTGTGGAGGTGTAAGAATGCAGACCATCTGCTTAGAGCATCGTATTATTTGTGTGATTGGATGTATAGAAAGGTAGTATAAATATTTAATAGATTTATTTAAATATATAATTTAAATAATATATAACATTATTTAATATATGTCAAATTTGAATGATATATATAATTAATTTATATACTTTATCTATTTATATTTATATATTTTCATAAATATTTTTCATGAAGTATATTTGCTGTTTGTGAAAAGTTGTATGTGTGTATCTGTCAGAAATACTGATTAGGAACAAGTCTCTGAGGATGACAGAGTCCTGTGCGACAGATGCGATCTGTGGATGACAGTACCTCATCTTCTGCTACAGTCAGTAAAAAAAAAAACATCTCAAATGATACAGAGAGAGAGAGAGAGAGTGAGGGATGGGTGATTATAATTCCCATCATCCTCATTGTCATTCATGTATCATGCTGCCCACCTAAACATAGTCTTTGCTCTGGCAGATGAAAGATAATGGGAGATGGGGGACACAGGATACAGGCTTGGATACTCATTAGTAAATATTTGTCAAGCAGCATGGCTCATAATTAGTCAGCGAGTGTGCATCTATCTTAACAGAATGATTATATTCTGGGCAGCTGATGTAGCGATGCAGAGGACTCGCACTATGTCTGTACTAATGATGCCATCTGTAAATGCAGGAGTAACACCAAATCTAACACAACATCTTCAGAGCTAAGAGCTTGAAGGAAGAAAGCCCCTTTAACAAGTGATGTTTTATTAACAAGTTTCGGGAGGAGCGCGCACAGATAATTAACACGGCCAGTTCATCATCAGTAATTACACCGTCTATCCAATCAGCTCAAGAGAGAACCTCTATAAATAATCAAAGCAGCCTTACCTCCATTATCTCCCGTCCTTAGCATCCTACCACCATGCCAGCTTTTCCCGGACGATAATGAATTCGACACCACGGGTCCTCTGGCGCCTTCAGTCGCCGTCCAGCACACCAGCGCTCCGCAGGAC
>NW_015506236.1:216341-249103 GCF_001515645.1 Sinocyclocheilus grahami | reverse complement strand
TAAACTTTACTCGGTTCATTATAAGTAAGTGTGAACTCGTGAATTAGCAGTCATGCAGTTTGGTCTGTGTTCTGTTGTTTCAAGATATGTCAGCAATGTTTATTTTTGTAGGTTCGCCTGCAATGAATTTCTTCATGGCATTTACAAATAGCTGAGGCAGCTGACTGACAGCAGAGATCTGGGCCCATTTGTTAGTGAGGCTAGTTAAGGGGCCTTCTAATAATTTCCATATATGAATGGACCATTCTGTTTTTCTGTGTGTGGGGAGCGTTCTGATGCACTATTGCTGACATCCAGTGTTGGAGAATCTACGTTAAAAAAGACTGCTTAAAAAAATAAGACTTAAAACGCTGCACTGGACCTTCCACACAAGGACTGTTTTTTTTTTCTGAATCACTCAGCACATAAACCTTACAAACAAAACTATTCACTAGAATGAATCAAGACTATTCAATACTACATATGAGAGAGAGGACTGGTTAGGAACGCATGTTAGTTTGATTATTGAAAAAGGCAATGTGCTTTGAGCGGAAGTATCCAGAAACTGCTGTTTTAATGTAAGGAATTATTATTAATTACTAATATTATTATTATTAGGGGAATTGGTTTGGAAAATAGCTGGATGGATGAATGGGTGGATTATGATTACTTTTTTGATGTTATTATAAAAATAGAATTTGAAGCCACTTCAGAGCCACCTTACCATTGTGTTTGTATTAGAGTCGGTTGGGCTCTTTACCTTTCCATCAGTGGTGACAGCAGCAAAGACTGTAGAGGAGTATGAAGCCCAGGCCACATCTGTCACTGAAGTTTTCAGTTCAAAGGTGAACACAGGAGACCTGTGAGAGACATGTATTGTTACCTGTATTAGCTACTATTCAGTCAAAACAAAGTTTTAACAGAAACTACAGTGATCCCATTCTGAATTCATCTGAATTGCATCTAGTAGCATGCAGAGAGAGAGAGCCAGAGCCTTTGTTGAAATGTGGGCAGTCGGTCGGGCAGTAACTGATATCTATAATTACTTCAGGAGTTAAAACTCCATGACAGTACAACAAAACTGGTCATAAAACAGGTGGCGATATCTATTGCTGATCTTGACAGTACTTGTTGCAAAGCACAAGAGCTCTCTGTTGGCAGTTTAGGGATACTGCATCTAAAACACCAGTCGTTTACACACTACAAGGGACGATCAATTTATTAAAGTTGTATGGGAGCATGAAACAGTCCACCTGTAATAGTTATGTTGGGATGTGCAAACACTAAATTGAAATGTTCAGCAAATTATTGCACCAATTTTAAGAAAAACAAAAATCTGTGATCAAAAATTTAGGTGGGATAACTGTAATTTTTTTTTTAATATGTATAAATTATGACCCCACCCACCCCAACTTTTTCTGAAATGAAATTCAGGCCATGCCAACTGAAGGATAAGTAACAGGGTGCTATTTTTAGAGGCTGGAAATGGCTGCTGCAGACAGTGCTGTAGGGAATGGTGCTCATACTTCAAAGTTTGATCCCAAATTTTGACCATCCAGTCCCAGCCGCAGGAGATGAAGACATCGGGATGGAAAGGATTCCACCTCACACGAGTGACAGTCATGAAGTGGGCATCATATGTTTCCAGGAACTTGCTAGAATAGTATTTGGAGCCCTGTGAAACACAAACTCATTATTGGTTAAATTAACATTAGAAAACTGCTGTTTTGTACAATAGCACTCTTGCTGCTGTTATACTGCTTAACTATCCACTGGTGGTTATGAATAACATTTGCAGAAGTAATAGTGACATTTAAAACATTCCTTGCAAAGAGAACACCACCATTTTTCTTGTTTTGTTTGTATTGTGTAGCTCAAGAGAAGTACTTGATCGAATTCATTGTTCCCCGGGCAGCACATCACACAACAGAAGGGCTTTGAGTTTAATCTGAGAGATGAATCTAAAGAACACAGAGCTCTGCATCAGCTGTCAGTCTTTGGGTAGACAGGGGCCAGTTTCTGCCCAGCGGTATGTCTCTGAGCCTCCAACACAGCTGCCCAAAATCTTTGCCAATCTGTCAGAGGATGCTAGGCAAACCTCTTAAAACAAAGTCTGATCATTTTATTGCATTTTGTGCAGACTTGCTTGTGGGTCCATCATATCCAATGAATGATTAATCTTTTATCTGTGTTATTTCAAGGCTATAAAGTCCGATTTGAGATGCACATGATTTATTGCATTGTGGTGCAAATATAGTCTAACGTGCTAGCAAAAGATCAGAGCATGTTTAACATCTTTTTTTTGTCCTCTAGCATCCCCTTCAGTGAGAATTATACCATCACGACAGAGCTGGTGTTATCGGCAGCCGTACTCTCTTTCTGTTTTGGATCCAACTTGCATTTCTTCAGCAATGTTTTCTGCTTTTTCTGACCATCTGCCAAGCGCCAACCATAATATAATTAGCCACACAGTATATTTCTTGGTAAATCCCGAGACTACCTAACAATCTGCCCGAACCAGAGGAGTTCGCTCTTTCACCATGGCTTCTACACTAGGAAAGCTGGTGCTAGTATCAGAATTACAGCGGTAAGCATCATCAGAAAACGCTCTGAAAGATAGTTGCTTTAATTGAGCCGTGCACAATTTTTGATAGAAAGTGATTTGGTAAAGAAATGCCATTTTTATCTGAAGGTCAAGAATTTGAAAGTGGGTCCTGGTGCTGTGACCTCTAATCTCTCATTAAAGGTGGGCAATGTGAGAATGTGTGATAGGGCCGTCTGCTTCCAGACAGAGCAGGTCTGCTAATGTCAGCAATAAGATACAGCATAAATCCTACAGCATCTGTTTAGCTTAAAGGGCTGTTCCATTAGCACGGCACATACATTCTTATTTCTATAATTCATGCACATGGCAAATGCCAGTTTTAATAAGGTTATAAAGTATTTATAACTAACTATGTATATATACAAACAATAGAAGTCTATGGAATGTCCCCATTTAGTCAGCTTAGTAAACGTGAGTGTGTGTGTGTTGTGTAAAAGTGGAGGGATGTTGGAGGCAAATTTAAGTGAAAATTTAAAAGAAGAACACGTGAATCTTTCCATGCTCCGTGCAAACAAGAAAACCGTAGTACTTTTGTTTGTGAAAGTCCAACGATGTCCCAACTAGACCGGTAGACCGAGAAAATGTCTTCTGTGAGTATGATAATACATTAATGCATGCAATTTTTTTACACCATTAGCAGATTTATTCAATTTGACATTATAACGGTTTCTTTCTGTTCTGGGTAATTTCTTTAAAAAAAAAACAATCTGAACATAATTGAAACTGATAAGAAGCTACCTTGAGACCCATGTGTTTATAAAAAATAAACTCAAACTCAAACATTTACTTTTTGACATTTACCCAGACTCAAACATTTAACAAAAGTAATTTGCATTCTTTTTATGGTGAAACTGAATTATCATTGAATTTCAACAGGTGAAATATCACCCATGAATGAAACACTGTCATAGAAATCTAAATACAAACACCAGCTAAGGACGAATCTGCAGGTCAGCGGCAAAACAATATTTACTTCTATATTATGTGCATTAAGTATAGGAAAAGTTGTTTTATTATTGAACTATTGCAGATTTCTGTATCTTTTAAACACTAACACTAATCACAAACACTATATCCTACAAGCACTGAATAAAACTCTGTATTTAATTTTAAGTACAGTACCATACAAAAGTTTGGGGTTGGTAAGATATTTTAATGTTTTTGATAGAAGTTTCTAATGCTTAATAAGGCTGAATTTATTTGATAAAGCAGTAATGCTGTGAAATATTATAATTATATACTGTACTGAAAAGCAGTAGTTTTATGAAATATTATTATATTTAAATGACCATTAATAGCCATTATTCAATACTGCATATTACAGAACTATTAAGAGTAGTATGGAAGTATTCTATTCCAAACATTGTATTAAATGTATAGCTCCATTGTTATATAATATTGTCGGTAATGAAAGTGTAGAGTTATTGTTTTGATTGACTTCTTGGTCACATCCTCCTCATTTATACCTGCATAACAGCACTTGTGTGGTTGCCGGAGTTGGCTCTGCTGTTATAAATGGGCTGATCATACAAACCCACAGCCACCAGGTAGGACAGATGTTCATGATATCTACACACATCACTCTTGAGGCTATGTTAAAGATGAATTCTGGGTAACTGGGGTTCTTCAGGGTGTAAAAGAGAAGCATCCCGTTGAATAAATTCATGCTTCTCTTTACTTTTCTCCCGCCTTTGAAGTTCCTCTACGTAAAAGTCATATATCTCCCACTGCAGAAAGAGAAGGGCATGCTAACATTGTACATGTCAACCATAGTGCTGTTATACTGCAGGTATAGCACAAAAATGTTCCTCAAAATAATTTACAAGCACAGGCAAAGATTAACCACATGATTGGCTATAGCTGAGAAGTTTGCACGAGGTGGAGGATCAGTTTGACAGCTTATGTCCTGCAAAACATAATTAGGATTAAAAAAAGCTAAATACAGTGGTTTATACATAAACTGAAAATACAGAAAATCTACAAAGTCTTTCTATAGTTATACAAGCTATGAGCTATCCCCATTGTGTCCTTGTAAAAGGAAATCTGCAAATCATTTTTGCTAAAACTATCAGTTAAATGACTACTTAGCAATAAACAGAAGGCAGATAAAAACGTCTGAAATGTAACCCATAAGTCCTCTCACTCTTGGAGGGTTGTTTAGTGTCTGAGAGGCTCTCTCGTTGAAGTTGAACTGGTTGGTGAGTTTCTGCTCTCTCTTGCCAGCTTTGAAGACCACATTGTCTGGCCTCTCATCACCTCCACCATCATCAACTTCAGCTTATTTAGCCATCAATCTCCGACCTTCATAAGATTCCTTGTGCACGAGATTCCCTTCTTGTTCAAACAAGAATAGCCATCTGATCCACAAAGATACTTGGTTTATAGCAGCCCTCCTGAAAAGACAACAGCTTTTAGTGATTTGTTAGGCTGATGACTTTAAATCATCGAGGTTAAGGACCATCATTTCAATAAGTTGTAGAGATGCAGCAGTTACTTTGAAACTGTATCTGATAACGTTCTGTGGAGCATTTGGATTGTTCGCTGTTAGTACTCTGGTAATCTCTTCATTCAGCTCCTTTTGAAGACAAGAAATAGAAACATGTAAATAATCATCCCAACATAACTATAAGGTGACATTATGTAGGCAGAGTCAGACCACAGGTCCTCTCCAGGTTTATGCACTGCCTCAGTTAAGTCCAGCTGGTCTGGAGGCTTTACAAGTGTCTTCCCCTGCATCCATTCCTCTCCTTCGGCTGTGTCTAGCCCTTCCTCTTCATCCTACATAACAAAAGAGGCTTGAAATCCCAAGCTCTGTTTGAAAGGTATGCGACAAGGCATTAATTTCTCTCTATGAAAAGTGATTTGAAAGCTAACGTTACCTTCTTCTTTCCAATGGCCTTGACACCCTTTGCCACAGATGCCTTTTGCTGGGTGTTAACATAGGTTCCTGGCACTGCCTGCATTTTAAGATAGAAAATATATATATATACCTTTGGGTCTTCCCAACAGCGCAATGCAATTCTGAAGTAAAAATAGCAGCCATTAACTAGATGTTGACTTGAGAAAGCCTGGCCGAAAGTTTAAATGTATAGTTAGATGTATAGTTCCTAGATAGAGTTTGATGGATTCAGGCTCTAGGAAGATGTGGAGTTACATTTTTTTGTTTCAGAATAATACTATTAATATATTATTATTATAAATAAGTTGAAATAATAGTTTAGAACACAATTATTTATTCATTTGCATTCGTGATAATTATCGTTAACAGCCTACCTGTTTAGATTTCACTGTCCCCACTTTGTGAGGAACGGACATTTTTTGCTCTAAATTTCAATTTATCAGTATGTTGATCTGTTATGCAGTAGAAAAAACCTCTGGAGGCGCTTTTTAAACCGTAAAAATAACTTTGTATTCAAAAAGATAAAACAACTGCTCTGTCTTCTCTGTGTTTCGGGTGCGTCCGAAATCGCTTACTGCAGTTGTCATGGTAGCGGCATCTGGCTGACGTGACATTAATGCGCATGTGCAGAGTGAGACGTTCCTTACCTGTGGCAGTATGAGCCTAGTTTTTGTGACAGCGCCACCTAGCTAACTTTACTCTAAAAACTAGACCCACAGAAATGATTAAATTATAACGTAAGTGAGGGCGCAGCCACTTTAAAGTGTATTATGCGAGGCTTCCGGTGTCTGCCGCTTCTAGTTATTTAAGCTGTGCAAAAACATTTTAATAAGCTGGTTGCTGTTGCAAACTGGTATTTGGTATCCAAGAAAACTGTATTTTAAACCCGAAAATAGGGGCTCATATACTGAAACAAGTGAGGTTATCAAATTCAAGAGGGTTAAAATATTATGTTTAGGGTAATGGTTAAATTTAAATGATTAAAGCAATAAATCATTCCTAATTGCATAGTAAGTGCTATAAAATCATATAAACTACAAGTACATAAAATAGAGTCCTGGTACTGCGGTCTGAAAACTGATGTTTTCAAAAAACGATGTTTATTCATCAAACCTAGATGTACGGAAGTAAAATAAGGCGGGGCTTTGGTTTTGTAAACTCCGACTCGTTTTTCTGCGAATCGGTTCTTTTAAATGATTCATATCAATTCTCGGTACACTTCAAATGAATTGTTCAGACCGATTTTGCGAATCATTTCAACTGGATCATTGAAGAGATTCAACTCAAAAGAACGATTCGCTCACGTCAGTTTACCAACGACGAGTCATTCTGTCACACTGAGCGTGCTGTAGCGGGTGAGAAACTCATTTGAAGCCGAAATGAAGGACCGTCTGCGCGATTTAACAGCTGTGAGACTTCAAATTATTTCCTGAATTCATGTCATTTAGATGTAAAATACTAATGATAAAAATGTACGTTTTATATGTATACTTAGTTTTACTATCGTATAGCTTGATAACATGTATTTGCATTCCTTATGATTAGCAATTGTTGCCTTATATCACGGTTTCTTTTAAAACAGAGTTTGATACGCTGAAAATATTTAAAGCGTGTGCTTTATACGACAGAAAAGCCCCAGCTGTCTTCGTGACTTTTTATTTGTTTTGACTGAACGTTAATCCTTCCCCTATCAGCTCTGCCATGACATTATCATCGCTCCTGTGGAGTCCAGTGCTTTCCTAGAGGAGTTCCTCCCTAAGGTTTGTATGTGTGCACTTGTGCTTGACGTCTACATGCCTTTTTATGTGTGGAACTGTCACTTAGTCTTTGCATTATAACAGAAAGTGAAAACTCGAATAACTATTGTACTTGCGCATATTAACGTGTACAGGTTAATGAGGTTCAGCAACTTATCGAGAGAATTTCCCTCTGTGTGGAAGAAGTGAAGCTGAGACATAGTACCATTTTGACAGAAATCAACCCACCGAATTGTGAGTACATTGTGTTTGTGTCTTGACAGTTGTACGTGCATTAAACACCTATGAAATATAATATTAGGACATTTTAAATAATTTCCAGGCTCTATATTAATCTCTATTAAAGATGCGATTTCAAGTTTTCCTTTCTCTTTGGAGTGTTACAAGCTGATTGTGCATAGATAAGATCCTTGAAGTTGCAAAGACTAAAGTCTCAAAACCAAAGAGATATTCTTTATCAAAGCGTGGCTTGTGTACTGCACACATACCAGCTCTTCATCACTGTCTGTCACGCGACTCTGTTCCCCTTTCGGGCTCGCGATTATGGTAAGGGGTGTTACATTTCCGACGAGTGCTTGTGGTGTTCGGCCAATCACAATGCACTGGGTCAGCTGGCCAATCAGAGCAGACTGTGCTTGTCGGAAGGAGGGACTTTGTAGAAAACGAAGCGTTTGAGAGAGGCGGGGCATATAGGACCTACAATAATGTACAGTATTTGAAAAATAATGTGTTTTTTGAACATTAAAGCATGTCAACATATTCTGTTACACCAAATACACAAAATAATGATCTTTAAAAAAGCATCATATGACCCCTTTAATGATTATTGGTCAAAAGGCGTGGGAAATCGGTTCACTTTTATTCTGTGTTCCTCTGTACAACATTTTTGTGTCTATTCCTGTTAACAGATGTGAGAGAGGAACTTGAGCAGAATAGCAGTGACATCAAGCAGACAGCCGATGTAATCAAGGTTAAACTAAAAGGTAGTTGCTCCAGTATTAATTTTTATTTTTTTTAATAAGACATGATCAGGTATACTGGTCTACTTTCCCGATGGGCCAGTCGGTGAAATGAGAGAGATATCCCATATTGGGGAATATAAGTCATTTTTATATATTTTAATGTAAGTAAAATGTTGATTCAAGAGCCTGATGAAAGCTTAATATCAGTGTCTTACATAAATTAGGTGTTACATTTTTACAAATGTTATTGTTGTTAATAGCAGTAAATTTACTTTACTGCATCCTAGCTCAAAATCAGCACTTGCTGTTAAATATGCATTTCTATATGGCAAAAAAAGCAATATTTTGTTAATTGCATTCGCAGTACTGTTTATTCAATAATATATATTATCTGTTTCTGTCTTATTTTATTTCTTAATTTAATTACTCCAATCTAAGGCCATAAACCCACCAAAACATTTACAGGGGAGATTGTCGAGGGATGATTTGACTTTCAAATAGTGAAGCTTACTTCTGTCAGGTTTTAGTGGACCGTTTGGACAGATTCATTTCCTCTTCTTCTTTGTTTTAACTTGGAAATGTGTAAGTTATGTTTCCTTTTATCTTCTACAACAAACATTATGCTAAACCGGATTTTATATCTCTCTGAAATAAAGCAGTCAACTCTATTGTCTTTGGTTTCCACTTAAATGTAGTATATTGTCTTGACCAGTACACTGAAGATTGTAACATTGTTCATATTTAAAATCATGATTCTTTGGTTGTTCCTATAGATTTAGAAGGAAAATTCTCAGAGAATGAGAATGCTAACAGCAGCTCTGTGTACTGCCGCATCCAGAGTACTCAGGTGAGATGTCACTCTGTATTACAAATTCAATAATTTTCAGATGTTTGTTTTATTCATTTTTCTCTCTGTGTCTTTATTTTGTTAAACTATAGCACACAGTACTTTCACTGAGGTTTGCAGAAATAATGAATATGTACAATCAAGAACTGCTATCTTTCCGGACAAGGAGTAAAGATTGGATACAAAGACAACTGGAGATCAGTGAGTGAATTAATACACTTATTAACACACCAGAACAAAATGCCTTTGGTCACCACTGCCCATTGTTACATTATATTATATAGCTACACTACTAAGAATTTTAAAGGTATTAATGCTTTTATTCAGCAAGCATGCATTAAATTGATCAAAAGTAAGTAAAACAGTAAAGACATTTATAATGTTAAAGGGGTCATGAACTGCATTTTATTTTTATTGCAGTTATTTCATGTTTCCTGAAGTGCACTTATAATGTTACTATGATTTTTAAATAAAAAATTGTCATAATTTTGAAATAAAAAGCATTTTCTACCCTGATTTTAGCCCTCTGATTTGAACACTGTTGGAAAGAGCGTGTCTGCTGTGAGACTTCACTGGAAACGCCCACTACTATGATTGTTTAATATATTGTATATGAAATAAGTATTATATGTGGAACTCAAAAACATTTACTACGTTTTTACTATTACAGCTGTTGAGATTAACTAATCGTGACGTGAGAAGTGTTGATTATAGCATTATATTTAGATCTACTCCTGTTGCATGAAAGTTTCATTGTAGCCAATGACAGACTGTTCCTGACAGAGTGATCCTGTTTTGCTCATCTCTCCTTCTCATCTCACTAATGCTCTAGTGGGCGGGGCCAAAGACATGATGATGTAGAAGTAGGTGTTGATCTGATTCTGCAGAGGTGGGCTTTCATTACGTCATAATGTGACAAAGTCGTTTTCTGAGCTTGGTTTCAATAAAAGCTGTTTTTGGACTAACAAGGAAGTTTTGAGCTCTGAAACTTACAGGATGTTTTTATAGTACAGTGACCTATTACATGTCAAAACATCAAGGAAATTTTGATTTCTCAATTCATGACCCCTTTAAAATAAATGTCTATTTTCAAATAAATGCTGTTCATTTGAACTTTCTATTCATCAAAGAATCCTGGAAAATACGTATCACGCTTTCCACAAAAGTATTAAGCAGCATAACTGAATAATAAGTAATGTTTCTTGAGAAGCAAATGAGTATGTTATGATTCCTGAAGGATCATGTGACACTGAAGGCTGAAGAAATGGCTTGCTGAAAATTCAGCTTTGCCATCACAGGAATACATTACCTTTTATATATACTAAAGTATATTAAAACAGAAAAGAGTTATACATTTATATAATCATAATATATATATTATAAATTATGTGTGTATATATATATATATATATATATATATATATATATATATATATATATATATATATCAAACTCGGTTTTTTTAAAGGTGGCAAGGTTATCACTGAAGAGGAGACTGAGGTTTTGCTGCAAAGTAACACCCCTGCTGTCTTTACCTCAAATGTAAGTTTCAACATTAAAAGATCATTGAAAGCACTTTTCCACATAAGCGTCCCTCAAATGTTAATATAATTCTTTGTGTATAGATCAACTCTGGCTCCTGCATCACGGGGCAAGCACTGAATGAGATTGAGTTACGGCATAAGGACATTCTCTATCTGGAGGCCAGCATTCGAGAGCTGCATAGCATGTTTATGGATATAGCTATGTTAGTCAATAGTCAGGTACTGTAAGCTTGCTGGAGAGTTCAATGAATTAACCAAAAAATAAATAAATAGTGCACCAAGCCTTAGAACACAGTTCAAAACAAACATTTCAGTGCATTATCTATTAAGAATAGTTAGTTTACACAAGTTCCTTACTGAAATGAATTTAATGATCTAAATACTGTGCATAAGTGCCATGGGACTATTATCTTGCCATATCATAATTTTAAGTTTTTCCCCTTTTTTATAGGGTGAAATGGCAAACAACATAGCAAAGACTGTAATGAAAGCTGGAAGCTATGTAGATCAAGGGAAAGAGAACATGGAAAAAGCTGTTGATTACAAGAAGTCCTGGGGAATAAGACTGCCTTTATTCAAGAGCAAAGTGAAACCAGCTACCAGCAAGGGCTCTTGAATGAATTTGGAACTTTTGGACTCTGTATGCTGCTTGCTTTTGTGTTCTATGAAAATGAGGGATTCATACTCCTTGCCTTTTCTTTAAAAAATCCCATCGTGTCACAGTTCTTATTCTGCACCCTGTATGTTTTGCTGATCAGATCATTGTAAGCTGTCTGAGGGATTGCCTCAGCCCATTTACAAACAAACGGCTCCTATTTCTTTCTGCTTACATGGTTAATGATTAAGCTTGCTGTCAGATAGCCTTTTTCAAATGACAACAACAATCAAGTGAGTGTCGAGAGGTGTGTTCACATGTACTGATTTTCCTCATTAGGAATATACATGCAATACATTCTTAATTTGTTTCTGTTCTTTGGATTATTTCAGGTCTACACCACTTTCAGTCTAATCTAAATATTTAGATTAGTTATTTAAATAGTGTTTACATAAAGGATTTTCAGTCCAACTGAGCCATCTTCTTTCTTTTTTCTATTAAATAGCGGTTGGCAAACAAACAAACATATTGTGCATTTCTGCCAAATTAAGCCATCAATTTGATTATAAATTGATTATTTGTGTGCATGTAAACATAGCTAATGTAAAAGCCCAGTTAGACTCTCCTACATTTAATTTTTGTTTCTTGTATTTACTTTTATCAGTTATGTGTATTATTTGGTTACTTGCTTTTATATTACTCATAGTTCACCCAAAATTAGAACTTCTGTTATCATTTACTCACCCTGTGGACAGTGGTTTGCATTTGATCGTGACCGCAAAAGAAGGTGAGACTAAAACGTTTGACATTCCTGAGGCGGCTGGATCCTACTTGTCATGAGTCGTGGACAATTGGCCTGTGGACTAAGTGGAATGAACAGGACAGTTTAAACTAAAGCAGACTTGATCAAAACAAATTAATTAAAAAAATAGTGGACATTTTGGACAAATAGGAGGTTCATAAAAGAGTTTATTCATGCTTGTTTTATTTCAACGGAGGAAGATGGGCTTTTCTTTTTCATTTGATTGTTGGGAAAGGGTGGGGGGGATAAAGGGTTTTCTGCTTGTATTTGCTTGTGATCTTTGTTTTTGGGAAGGGGGATAGTTATAGTTCAGTTGAAAGGCCTGGTAAAACTAAACACTCGTCGAATGTCAGGAAAAAGATTATGTTTTATATAAATACTTCGATATGAATAGAATAGGTCAAATGCACAGGCACATGTGAGCAGCATGACTCATTCAGTGAAAAGACATAAGGTGTATACTCATATTAATAAATTGCATACTGAAATTATATTTCTACAGGAGACTCATAAAACAAACAGCAAAGGCACTTAATCCTGGATAGGCAGCTCAAGTATATCAGTCAAACTAAATCAAAGGGAGATTCATTATTGTAATGAAGCAAGTACCATTCATGCATAAACAGACAAAATGCCTGGGGTTTAGACAAAATACCTGACTTTGCTTTATGTAATGTGATTATTGGGGGAGATTTTAATTGTGTTATTGACCCAGTTAAAGATGCACGGCCTAGTCACACCACAAAAAGTACATACTTTACATAATTATTTGAGAAATTTCAACATGGTAGACATCTGGCAGTGTTTAAACCCATCAGAAAGAACCCCAAAAGAAAGAAAAATACAGATCCAGCAGATATAGGAACCCTGAATATTTATAAAGCAGTGAAAAAAGTGTTTTGTACAACAAGTTACCTTTGCTCTTTGTTCCTCTCTCCCATTAACAGATATGAGAGAGGAACTTTGGCAGTTTAGTAATGACATCAAGCAGACAGTACATGTTAAACTGACAGGTAGGATAATTTAATAATTTTTTTATTGTTATTTTTGGGTGGGGAGGGAGGGGTGTGTAAAAATTGTGTATCTCACTTGTGCCAGTTTGTACACTGTAAAAATGAGTTTAATTTAACTGTAAAATATTGTAAAAAAAAAAATGCCACAGAAAAAAAACTATTAATAAGTTAACAGTAAGTTATTCCCATACAGGGAAAAACTGTAAACCGTAAAAGACCAGACAGTTTTTTAGAAGTAAAAAAAAAAAAAAGAACAAATCAACGTATAATTTACAGTCAAAAACTGTAAACTGATATTCCCAGAATTCCCTGCATGACACTCCACAATTGAAAGTATTTTAAATAATCATGTTTATCATGTTATCATGTTAATGAATGTTAATTGCATTATTTAAGTGTCGTCTGTTACCACAATAGTGTTTTGTGTTTGTGTGAATGACACTGTGCACCTTCTGAATATCAGTAAATTCTTCAGCATATGGAAAAACTACTGTACTTGTGATGAACTTTGATTCTTCATGTGGCTTTCTCTTTTACCACCTACATTATTATGGTGGTTGTCAGTATATGTTAAAGGTACAAAACAGATGTTAGTAGCAGTGTGCGTTGTTGAAATTACTGGTTTAAATTAAAAATGTATTGTTAGTAAATTAGTTTTATACTGTAAAATGTACAGTTTGTTCTGTAAAAGTGTTTAAAGTTTTTCTGTATTTTGTACAAAATTATTCTGCCAACCACAGCTGGTTAATGTATGCATATACAGCATAACTTTTTTCCAGTGATTTTTTTAAGTATATTGAATGGTTTAGGAAAATTAATTCACTCTTTTTGTTTTCAGTGGGAAATATGTCGACTAATTTCCCATTTGATCTTTTCTAACAAACATTGTGCTAAACCTGGCTTTATATCTCTTTATAAAGAAAGCAGTGGTTTTTGGTTTCAACTTCAACTTTGGTAAGTTTCTTTAACAATAGACTGACGATTGAAACATTTTTGTCACACTGTTCATATAGATTTATATGCAAAAAAAATCTAATGAGATTATATTATAATTTCAATATTATTTTTTGGAATATTCTTTAGACCATGAGTTAATGAGACCATGAATATTCTAACAACCATGAGTTGTTATCTTCCCGGACAAGAAGTAGAGAACGGATTCAAAGATGGTGAGTGAACTAACACTTATTAACACACCATAACAAAATGTTTGTTCATTAATGTCTATTGTTATTTTTATAATACTTCTGTAGCCTAGTTGTATGTAGCCTCGCTGCCATTCTGAAATTGGATCTAGGTTAAAAGCAGGAAAACAGTCCTGTAATTTTAGCGATTTAAAAAAATAATAATGATCCTATTTCCCTAGTTTAAAAAAAAAAAAAAACTAAACAATGTGTACAGTATACTTAATGGATTAGTAATTACTCAATGGTAATTCAATAGCATCAGAATTTAGAATCAATCCTAGAATATATACACTACCGGTTCAGAAGTTTGGGTTTGGTACGTTTTTTAATGGGACTGAAAGTCTCTTATGCTTACAAAGGCTGCATTTAAAAAAAAATTTTTAAAAAGCAATATTGTGAAATGTTTTTGTTTACAATTTTTTTGGTAATATCTTTTAAAATTGATGTATTTATTTTTATTAAATTTAATTAATTCCTGTAATATCAGAGCTGAATTTTCAGCAGCCAATTCACCATTTTTCGTTGTCACAATTCTGTAGAAATCATTCTAATAGGCTGATTTGGTGCTCGAGTAATATTTCTTCTTATCACCGTTTATATATATAGATAGATAGATACTTATATACTGTTGGCAAACAACATAGCAAAGACTGAAACTATGTAGAAATCTGAAAGCTGGAAACTATGTAGATCAAGAGAAAAGCTGTTATTTACAAGAAGTCCTGATAAGGATAAGATTGCCTCCCTTGTGCAGTTCCTTCAAGAGCAAAGGAAACCCAGTCACCTATCTTAGAACATATTTGCAGCACTGTATGAGATGTTTCAATTACTTGCTAATCTTTTAATTAAATGTCTATCATATAAAATACTACAATCCAGTTAAAGGGAGCTAAAAGTCTGTTGGTTTAGCATGTAATTCATGCATTCAAGCATACACAAATTTAGTATCGTCCCACCTGCAAACATGAAGATATAAATAGTTCTTCATTCCTGACAAAGAATAGCTCAGCAGGGACAGGTCTGTTGTTTCTAAATATAAATATACACTTGACTCACACTAGCCTCATTACACTATAGGTGTTTATTATAGTACTCCATATTTAAGCATATCACCCAAACAAACCACAATACTTCTGTCCATAGAAATACCTGCAGCATATGCTTTGTCTAAGGTCTTCTGGTTCATTTCTTCATTGCTCATTTTGACTCATCTCTGTCCATCTTTACTCTGCCATATGGTCACTCAGCAAGCAGTGACTGCTGTGGGAGCTGTAGGAGGGGAAGAAGATTCAGACGCACATACTTTGTGTCTTTGCTGTTTGTGTTACAAAAAGCAGGTTTATTCGGCATCTTTCAGCAAAGATACATACCAATGAGAACAGACAGTTTCTCTCTTCCTCTTTCTCTTTAATTTTGCACACTTTCTCACATTCACACCTTGGAGAAAATGTCAAGGTCTCACTCGCACTCGAACTTCCTGTACTGGTTAACTCGTCTAACAGAATGTAACAGAACACCGTTTTCAGTTGTTAAGTTTTCCTTGACACTTGAGTTGGGCTGCTCTCAAAAGGGCCTCAGTAAGAGAAGAAGAGAGGACCAGCAGACATCAAACAAAAAGGTAAGGAAAGTATATATATTTGTGTGTTGTAAATGGTTTTTTTTTTCAGAACACTTTTAAAAATTACAGCTTTGAAATTGATTTTTTTTAAAATGAGAAAACAGTAAAAATCTTCACTGTAGATGTTAATACACGTGGTGATTGTGGTAGTTTTCACTCTTGTATTCTAACACTAAAACTCTTGTATTCTTGCAAAACAAGAGAAACATTCTGTGTAATTTTAAGTTAATTTATGCAGGTTATAAATTGTGTATAATTATTCATTTAGAGGTTATTCAGGAATTTATGCCAGTTCATGGATGTATTTCAACCTCTGGTTGTGCTATATGGCCTTATCACTGTCCTGGGTCACCTGTCACCTTTAATAGCTGTTCACTGCGGTCTGGTGGTCTGAATTAGGTGACATGACAGTCTCACCGCTGCCCGTGGTGAGGTGGTGAACTGTATGCAGGTGTAATGTGTCTCAGTAGGGGTCTTAGGAGCAAGGCAGAGGGCAAGAGTAGCCATTATCTTGTCACTAAACAGCTGGGATCTCCCTTTCTTTCTCACACCTAGCTGCCTTAATTCATAATTATATACATATACAGTATATAGTGAGGAAATATTCTAAGAACGTTCTATATCCATTTGGAATATTTTCAGAAGCAGACTACAGATGAAATTGATCACATTTATTAGGATATTGTATACATTTTTGTATTTGTGTCTGCAAAATTACAGGTTTACAGCATGAACATGGTAGATTCGATGCAGGGCTCCAGACAAAAAAAATTAATTAAGGAGCCATTAGAAACTAAATTAGGAACCAAATAAATTAAGTGTCACAAATTAAACTTGTTGTATTTATTTATTTATTTAACACTTTAACATTTTAGTTATACTGGCATGCGTATATGTCTCATCTTTTCTTGTCTTTATATCAGCATTTTAATCCATCTTGTAGATGTTCACTTAAAGTGGGAACTAAATGTTTTTTCCAACTTGAGAACTATATACAGTCATAAAGAATGGTTTATTACACTGAGTCTTTGCTCGTTACTATGTCAGCATCACTTGGCCCTTGAGTGCCGTTTGGACTCCTCCTCAATGCATCCTATAAATGCTGTACCTTTAATAGCTGTTCACTGCGGTCTGGTGGTCTGAATTAGGTGACATGACAGTCTCACCGCTGCCCGTGGTGAGGTGGTGAACTGTATGCAGGTGTAATGTGTCTCAGTAGGGGTCTTAGGAGCAAGGCAGAGGGCAAGAGTAGCCATTATCTTGTCACTAAACAGCTGGGATCTCCCTTTCTTTCTCACACCTAGCTGCCTTAATTCATAATTATATACATATACAGTATATAGTGAGGAAATATTCTAAGAACGTTCTATATCCATTTGGAATATTTTCAGAAGCAGACTACAGATGAAATTGATCACATTTATTAGGATATTGTATACATTTTTGTATTTGTGTCTGCAAAATTACAGGTTTACAGCATGAACATGGTAGATTCGATGCAGGGCTCCAGACAAAAAAAATTAATTAAGGAGCCATTAGAAACTAAATTAGGAACCAAATAAATTAAGTGTCACAAATTAAACTTGTTGTATTTATTTATTTAACACTTTAACATTTTAGTTATACTGGGATGCGTATATGTCTCATCTTTTCTTGTCTTTATATCAGCATTTTAATCCATCTTGTAGATGTTCACTTAAAGTGGGAACTAAATGTTTTTTCCAACTTGAGAACTATATACAGTCATAAAGAATGGTTTATTACACTGAGTCTGTGCTCGTTACTATGTCAGCATCACTTGGCCCTTGAGTGCCGTTTGGACTCCTCCTCAATGCATCCTATAAATGCTGTCATAGGTTTTGCACACATCCACTCTGTTTTTCTTCATTAGTAACATGTAGTTATATAGGAGGTGTTGAATTTTATCTTTAGCTCCGTCTTTCTTATCATGTAGACAACAGGTTAAGTAAAAATATGAATATACAATATAGCGCATATATTTAGCAAAAATGCTCCTCTTTATAGTTATTTTTCTATTTTGTATTTTTCTGACTAATGAGTTTATGGACGCTGAATGGTTATTCTGAGGTAAATGCATTGTTACGTGGCATTGTTTTACATGTTTTCCGCAGTTTGAAACACTGAATGAGCAATTATATGAGACATTGTATTGTAGACAAGTTGTATTGTAGGCTACCTTATAATATACCTTTTGATGTCCATTCATGTTTATTTCATACTATAGTAGTAAAGAGAAAGATATGATGGGTTTGTAACCTGCTTGTCAGGTTTATATCAATGAAAAGGAGGAAAAATATCTACTGGGACTGAGCTCACCAAATACGTAGGGCCTTCCTTTGTTCTACGTCATGCAGTATAGTGGTTTGTTTGCATTGTCCCCGAATTGCTGTCAATTATATGAGACATTGTATTGTAGACAAGTTGTATTGTAGGCTACCTTATAATATACCTTTTGATGTCCATTCATGTTTATTTCATACTATAGTAGTAAAGAGAAAGATATGATGGGTTTGTAACCTGCTTGTCAGGTTTATATCAATGAAAAAGAGGAAAAATATCTACTGGGACTGAGCTCACCAAATACGTAGGGCCTTCCTTTGTTCTACGTCATGCAGTATAGTGGTTTGTTTGCATTGTCCCCGAATTGCTGCTCTTTGATCTCGTTTTGTGGCTCTTGTCTCATCAGTCGGATCAAACTCCATACAGTTGGCTTCCAGCTGCAGCAAACTCGAGGGAGAACTTAGTCTTATCTGTCTTTGATCTCGTTTTGTGGCTCTTGTCTCATCAGTCGGATCAAACTCCATACAGTTGGCTTCCAGCTGCAGCAAACTCGAGGGAGAACTTAGTCTTATCTGGGTTTCTTTTGAGGTGATGCCTCCTAAATTGGGTTTGTTGTGAATGAGGAAGACGGTTTAAAAGACATTTCACATTTGACCTGATGTGCAGTTCTTCAATACAATCCCTCTTCAGGGCTTTGAGCATGCCGATTATGGCTTGGACTCTGAGAGAGAAGTCGTTGAATGCCCGCTCATCACCAGCACGAATAGGTGGTAGGTGCTACAAAGCCTCTATTTTCCCTAGCACAAACTGGTAGGGCCAGCCATATTTTCTCTCGAGGGCTTCCGGGGCATTAGTGTAAGGCGTGACTGACTCTGCATGTGCTAACACAACTCTGTGAGCATTAGGCACCTTCACAACATGCTTCAGGAGGATGGAATACTTGTAGTGCTCTGGTAATTGGGGATGGAGCAGATTTTCCAGAGCGATCCTGAGTTCCACATACTGGGCTCTGTCCTCCTTAATGAAGTCTGGGTAAGTGGGACCTTCTACTGTTGGAAACCAGTATGGTGACATTGGTGGGTGTAGGACACAGCATCAACCCTAGGCTGGGATGTTGTAGTTGGGTGTGAAGTTTGTGGCACTGGCTCAGTCTCTGAAGCAAACTGACTGTGTGTCAGATAAACCTCGTACTTGATAGAAAAGCAGCTGAATGGGTGGGCTTGGTCTCTGTTCGGGAAGAGGAGGCAATGGTTTCATCCAGGGCTCTGCTCTGTTGTACAGTTGGGTTTTGGCTGGGTCTGACAAGGAGCTGCAGCATGGTGAGACATACTGGTGCGATGACAGGGTGGTCTGCTCACAGGGGGTGGTGACTGGAAAAGAGCGTCTCTAATTTGAGTTTTTCTCAGTGCCTGGGAGAGCTCCCAGCTCACGTGATCGGTGCATGATGTCCATCAGGGGGCTTTTGCCTAATGGGTAAAAAACAAGGAAAAATATATAAACATACAAGCACATCATTCAAAACAAAATTACATCGCCATTAATAATATTTTAAAACCGTCCAAACTGCTTCAATAAACCAGAGTACAGAAGTATTAGTTTAACACAGTTGCACTAAAAACAAAAATGTTAAATTCTTCTTCACCAATAGCATTCTCAGGCCGCACCTGAAATACAAATGTAATAAGGGCACGAATAAAGTTCATAATTTCAATAATGTATTCCCCCCCCCCCTAAAACCCACAATGAATTTCTTACCTCCTAGGTGAAATTCTTACACTACAGCAGACTTAAAGAAAATTGTGCACACTACTTCACACACACACACGCACCCCTAATGGCATACACATATTTAGACTGTGACTTGCGACTGTGAGAAGGACCAATAAGGCAGACAAATCACCAGGAAAAAGTGAAAGGAGATAGAAGGCGATAAAATTTTTTATTGCCCACAGAGCATGAACACCAGTGGAAGGAGTCACCACGAAATGCCTTGGCATGCATTTTTTAAAGCCACGAAGACCTGACGTGCCTCAATCACTGAGCCACACAGTTGTGCTCAATGATATGACTCAGCCCAACGCCAGTGGGTGTGTCTTACCATTGGAGATGTACACAAACATTACAAGCAAACATTCAAAATACTAAAACTGTCACATAAGGAAGGAAAAGTTTCTTCATCGTTCATTCCGACAAGGACTCTGTTGGCATTCATATACTCATATTGACTGAACAGAGCCAAGCAAATTCCTATTTCATTCGGGATTTCACAGTAGAGGTTTCGGTATTCATATACATTTTGCTATTGACTTTCGGTTATT
This sequence comes from Sinocyclocheilus grahami, assembly GCF_001515645.1. NCBI lineage: Eukaryota > Metazoa > Chordata > Actinopteri > Cypriniformes > Cyprinidae > Sinocyclocheilus > Sinocyclocheilus grahami. The sequence goes on along the minus strand of NW_015506236.1, from coordinate 228,676 downwards.
TATTTATTTATTTTTTAATTGTAATGGTTGACTGGCAGCTTTATTGTTCAAGGGCTGAATTGTAATCAATTGTAATCAACCGTATGGGCAGATAGCCCAAAGTTATCTGCCCATACGGCAGTGCAGAACATTACCTCAGCCAGTGTACCACATTTACAGCATTAACCAAGGAGCAAATTGTTGGTTGGTTCAAAGACAATAAACGGAGTTGGAAATGTGCATGATCCCACATGGCCAAAGACTGTGATCTAAAGATGCCTTGCCACCTTTGCCAAGCTAAACACCTCTCAGTACTCCACGACATGAACCAAAGGAAAGGTGAGGTCACCAATGGAAGCAGTAGCCTTTTCAACTCCAACACAGAGACTATCTATATTGGCCAACCTCGTTGCGGTGGAAAAGTGTTCCTGAAAGTCATTAAGGTTACCATCCATTACCAACAGATGCTGTGCTCAAAGATGGCTCATAGTGCACCATTGTACTCATCACAGAAAAAAGGCATTACATGCAAATTTTGAAATCATAACATGTAAATTGATATAATCACGAGTGGCGATCTTTGCCGTCCATCGCGTCCCTCATTGCTGCAGTCAGATTGGAATCTGATCAGGAGATGTCTCAACAGCAAGCACTACTGTGAATGAAGCATAGTAGAGTGCCTTTGGCATGCTGAAAACATTCTGGCGCTCTATTTTCATCAAGGCCTTAGAGGTGAGCCCTGCCTTTGTGACTGAGGTTGTTGCGTGCTGTGCTGTGCTTCATAATCCCATTCCCGCTGTGTCTGCTCCAAACATTTGTGTGCCTGCTCTCCATGAGCACAACTACCTTAAAACATTTAAACAGGTTAAAACGTTTTACATATTCACACAATATTCATTACTTTATAAATATTTGGGTCCCACTTTATATTAAGTGGCCTTAACTACTATGTACTTACATTTAAATTAATCATTTGGGACAATGCACTTATTTTGTACATACATGTTTTTACATTGTACTTATATTTGAAAAATATCTGCATGTAATTATATCTGTAATTACATTTATAATTACACTGTTGACCCATCCCTTACACCTTAACCCACCGTTAAACCTACCCATATCACCAAACCTGTCCCTAACCTTCCCCGTTTCCCACCTCAATAGGTTTTGCAATACAATATGAATACAATAAGTACGTCGGATCATCAGGATGGAATGAGAGGTAGAGTTGAGTGTCATCAGCATAGCAGTGATATGAAAAGCCATGTTTCTGAATGACAGAACCTAGTGATGCCATGTAGACAGAGAAGAGAAGTGGTCCAAGTACTGAGCCCTGAGGCACCCCAGTAGCTAGATGTTGCGACTTGGAGACCAGTGCGTTTTCTCAAGCACAGTTAGTGAAGCTAGCTAACCTTTACTATAACTAACTAATTAAAACTTACATCAATGTATTACTCGTAAATATAAGCAAATGTCTTTTGTAACTAATCTGTTAAATTTTACTGTTATATGACATCCCACATGAAAAAATACTATAGTAATTTATAGTAAATACTATAGTGATACTATAGTAAAGTACTTGAATTAATTTGTTGTGGTAATTCTATAGTTGCTGTGGTAATATAACAGCTAGAGTAATATAAACAAATTACTTTACACAATACTGTAAGCTTTCTACAACTATAGGGTATATTATACTACAATACACTACAGTTTACTGTAGTAAAAACTAAAGGATACCACAGTATGTATTATAGCTTATCAGTTCACTATAGATCATTATGCTGTAGCATTCATTGACAAAGCGTTGTAAATACTATAATATATACAGTATAATACATTTTACTATAGTATGGTTCAAAAACACTATAGTATTTACTATAAATTACTATAGTATTTTTTCATGTGGGATAATCACCCTTGATAGGACACGTGGTGATCTTGTTAGGAATAATTTCGCTGGGGGTCAGAAATAGACAATACAACTGGCAATATTTTGCCTAAAATATAAGTTACTTAGTATAAACGTCTTGTCTATAATTAATGTCATGGCTAAATGCGATATCACATTGTGCTTAAATGTAACAAATTGGGATATCACAACCACTTTTAAAGCAAACTATATTCTTAAAAGTTTTAGGGTTCAAATTATACATTTAAAGGCATCTAACGTAATACATCAACTAAAAATCATAATCTTGAGACAAATGTGTTACAATTGCAAAAATTGCTAAGAAAACGGGTTAGTGCTGAGAAAAGACCTACCATCATTTATTTTTATAGTTTATTTATAATTTGTTTTGTCATGACTCATTAGTTATCTAATACAATGCATTTCATACTGTACATTTTGGCAAGCGTGACCCACATTTTCAGATACTTTTAAGGACCATTATAGTGTCTATTTGTGCAAGATAAATTAAGTAGAATTCATTGTGTTAGTGTTGTAGGAGATGCGAGGTCAAAGGATCAACGTAGAGCAGCTTCTCAGGAAGTCACAGATTGAACTGCTGGGGATACAGCGACAGCTGTCAATCATAGCAGCAGGAGATGCCAATCATCCACGGGCCCAAAAAAAGGTGAGTAATCCTGTTACATTTACACTTCTGATCCCTAAACATTCTGATACCTATTGGTTTCTCATACACACAATACTTCTAGTAGCAATGATGATTCTTGTACACAAGGTGGCGCCATCCTGCTACATTTACATTCTTGCAGCCTAACACCCTCAACTGCCAATCAGAGTACAATGAACCAACACATTTGGCCACACCAGCCAATGGAGGGTGTGCTTGTGTCATGTGAGGAAATGACAGGTGATGTACATAGACAGAGGGTGTGGTTGCAGTGCAGTGTCCTATCAGGATCATCTTGAAAGTGTAGGCCTGGTCCACTCCCTTGAGAATAGACATGCCTTCTTAAACTGATGCATTTGTAGAGGACTGCCCCATTGCAGGGAGGAGGGGGCAGAGGGCAGGCAGCACTACAGGAGCAGCTGGGGTTGCTTGGCAACAGAGCAGGGGAGACTGTAACACATTCCAGATTGGGATTCAGATTCTGTTTCCTTTTTTTTTTTTTTTTTTTTGCCTCCAATAAGAACTGTTTCCTCAGCACAAAGAGTGGCTAATGGCCAGGATGTGCCTAGCACACTGTCTAAGTAATCCCTCTTAATGCCCCTGTGTGCATTAAAATCTGATGTAACTGTGTGATATTCCGAGACATTGAACTTAATTTCCCCTTGTTTGGTGTTGCTGTGGGATGAATGGAGCGGAACGCCCCTGTTTTTTCCCCCTCTGTTCCTTGAGATAAAGCAAACAAATCACAGTAGGGCAAGATAGCAATACCAACATTTCTAGGTGGCATATGGAGAACAAGATGGATTGCATAAAGATGGATATAATGAAATGCCAGGCAATTTGCAGAATAACCCATATATGTACTGTATGTCTACCACTTACAGCCTTATTTTAAAATGTGAAAAATTAAATATGGCATCCATTTTAAGGTGTGTGAAGAAAACCAAGAGGAATGACTTGCAACAATTTGTTTGATTCAGTTTTTCTTATATACTTAAAGCCTCTATAAATTAAAAATGTAAACCTGTAAATACTTGTTAGTTCAAATGGCAGGAATGGCTAATGGAAACGGCACAGATGGGAAAATGTATCAACTTTTAGTAACAACATAAGTACAGTTGACCAGGGGTTTTCAAACTGGGGTGTACTGCAAACGATGCTAGGGTGTCAGTGGAATTGTTCTGAGAAAAATTGTTTAAAATATAAAAAAATTAAAGCAATAATAAAAAAAGGACATACATAACAATAATAATAATTAATAAAAAGGTAATAGTAAAAAGTATTCATTTATAAAAAAAATGCTAAATAGATAATATGATAAAAAAATTAAAAACAGATAGTTTAAGGTTTTATATAAATAAATAAAATTTCTTGGTAATATTTTACACATCTTATAGAGCTGCCTTTATATTTAAGGAAGGGTCCTTTGCAAGGGGATCATTATATTTGGGCCATGAAAATGTTGAAAAACCCAGATTATGTCACTAAAATAATTAAATAGCATTACTGCAAATGATTAGAAACATTTAATTGGCTTTTGTAACATTAGAAAGGCCATGCGTGAAAAGGCAAATGATTTACACATCAGTGATGGGAGTGGCTCTACACTACTCTACACACTCTACTCTCACTGCTTTCCATATGTGAGTGTGCAAGTGTAGGATAGAGAGAGAAAGCCTGTGTGAGTACTGTATGAGAGCAGGAGAGCGTATATCATGGAGCATGCGCAATTCTCTATGACCGCATGTGTGTGTGAGAGAGACGGAGAGAGAGAGAGAGAGAGAAAGAGAGCAAGATAGGGAACGCACCGTTCTGTTGCACCACTCCTAGAGTGCCTGGAGATGCTCTCACACTGTCTGTCTCCTGTTCCAGCTCAGGGCTTCTGCAGGGACACACATGCACGCATGAGCACAGAGCCACACACAAACACACACCACAGACGTGTCGTCACTGCCACTCCTGGCAGCCGGTGATATAAGGGAGTGGGAGCTCTAAGGAGGAGAAAGAGAGGTGGAAACGGCTACCGTTAAGGTACAGTACACACAGATCATGTTTGATATAAATGAGATCAGTAGCAAAGAGAATTTGTGTGTAATGCCGTGCTGTTATGCCTATATCTCGCCCTTCCTTGGCTCAGAACGGAGTGCGCGCTGGTTCGTTCCAGCTCTGGAATACTGCAAAGAAAGACAAGAGAGCATTCTACAGGATATGGCATGATCCAGATGTGCAGGGAGACATTTGACCTGGTGCCATCTGGAGTCAGGTGGTGGATTGTGATGATGTCTTGTTGCTTAGTCTTCTACAGGAAGTTCGGAGGATGCAAACAAGCAGATAACCTAAGGAAACGAGTTGATCTGTGTTTGTGTTTATTTTGGGGGGTCTCAGGCAACAGCTGGTCAAGGTCATGGTTCGGTGTAAATATAATGTAATAATATGTGTAATATTTTTTTCTCCACTCCTAAAGCAGTCATCACAGTCTCTGGGGCAGTCGGCATACAACTGATGTGAAAAAATGTTTCTTCAGTTAATTTTCCAAATGAACCTGCTACTATGGAGCTCCATTTGTGAATGGATGTTTCTCTTTGTGAGGAGGGTTGATGGTCGGCTTGATTTGTTAGTCTAATGGCTCATTAATTCCCTGGTTAATGCTTCCATCCCTCTTGCAGGGCTTTTCACTTGTTATACATGAGAATTTGGATATATTGAACTGTGTGTTTCACCAGCCCGTATTTCTGTAGCTCTGCTGGCTGTGGTTGAGTTGGTACTGATGGGGCAGTAGGTTGACTGGCTGTGACTGAGTCTGCTAATGTAGTGTAGCATGCAAACCAGCTGGAGACCTGGCACACACACCACAGTGTGATTGGTAGTATTACTATTCTGATACAGCAGACTGTTTTCTGAGATTATGTAAGATCTCTCAGTTAAATCCACACAGACGACACAAAACAGACACAAGAGCTTTGAAACACACATAATGTGATTGGCAACAGTTGTTTTTCTGGCATTGATACTACAGACCAAAAGGCTGGCAGTTGATTTGAGAGTTTAAAATGCATTTAAGGCTTAATTGTATGTGTGTCTCATAATTAATGATGCTATATTTGATCCACCAACTGTTATCAATATTGGTGAACACATGAAAAGTCCAGTAATCCTTTTTTTCGTTTGCATTTTCTTTAAACTGAACAATATTTCTTGATGAAAAAAAAAATAAATGTTTGGGATTTTCTTAATTTCAAAAATAATATTTCAAATCTTTGAAATATGGTTAAATATTATGTGCTACATTTTGTAGGTTGCAGTATATAAGATTATAAAGAGAAAAGGGGAGATATGATGTCAAATGGACAAGAGCAGCTTTTCAGGTTGTATTTATGTGGGCTGAGAACTTAGCTTTTAAATCTATATCTTGCTTTTAAAGCATATAACTTTTATTAAGTTTGTTCTCAGGGTTCAGTAAGAGCCTCATTGGATGTTTGCCACCATGTGCTTGAATGTCTCTAGTAAATGTTGTAACATTTGAATGTTTTCATAATGGTAATACTTGAGAGTAGCTGTATATTTTAGTCATTTAATAACGGGTTCTGACATATCATATGCATTTTACTTAGCAGTAACAGATTTACTAATGATGCACTCTATAGTTTAAAATGTCCTACAGAGACTTTGGTACTGTGCAACTCAGTCATGTTATGTTATGTTGTAAATATAATTAATAATGTATCTGGCTAAACAGATTTAGTACTGATAACATATGATTTATGTACTTCAAAAGGGATTCAACAATCTCAGAGGGTGTAAAAGTAATATACAAGTAACAGTTTTCAGCAAGTTCAGCAAGTTTCAGCACATTTTTTCTGGTATTTCTTGAGAGTGACCATGAGTAGGATATTACTTATGTACATGGTCTGGTTTGGGATCAGATCCCTTCTAATGCAGTGCTTCAGTTTCATTACAGTGCCAGTGTTCCTGTCAGCACTGCACAATTGGCAAGCATCAGAAAAAAACAGCCAAACGCTCGATAATCTGGGCGTGATTCTTTGCAGCCTAAATTTTAGCAGTGTAATGCATAAGTAACATCACAAAGATTGATTTTGAACTAGAAGTCTTGTGGTTACACCCACAGCATAGACAGTTTCATTCATCTCTTTTTAAAGAAGTTTATCCACACTGCTTATTTAAATATGAATTTCAGATGTTTGTTGTTTACGTCTTAAACCTTGAAAGATATACTGTGTAATTTTAAAGTAATGACTGTTTTCGACCAGTTTTCCTGAACCGTCTGATAGTCCCTCACCATACTCACAGCACTGGCTGAGCCAAAGTTGCTTCAGACTGCTAAAATTAGCCCAAAAACATCCAAGTGCCACAGAGCCAGATTATTTTACTGGGAAATACAATACAGGTGTACAATTGGTTTACTTATAGTTTACTTATGTCTATAAGAGGAATCATTTAAAAATCGAATAAAAGTGACATACTTAACATAATATGCAGGATTGTGTCCACTGTGTTCATCCTGAAAGTTTGCTTGGTAAGTCACTGCCCTGTCTGCCCTCTTCCCCTGCAGCTGAAGCAGGAGGCCCAGCCGTTGCACCTGGCCTATCACGGAGCCCACCATGTGAGTCGCTGCCGCCTCCTAGAGGACAAGAACAGAGCTCTTAAACAAGAGCTAGCCACACTTAAACAGCAGAAACAGCAGCACCGATCCCTGGTAAGTCAGTTTGTGGTTTGATTTTGTTGCTTATTTGTTCAGTTTTTGGCAATAATCATACTTCTGGATTTCAGCATGTTGTTTGAAACTCCCTGGTGAGAAGCTTAATGAGTGACAGCAACAGTTCTTTTCTATAAGCTAAAATGCACAGGAAGTCCCTGAATCATCTACTGTGTTCCAAGTGGTGTGATGTTGGAGCTGTTGCCCTGGCAACAAGCCCACTAGTGAGGGAGGACAGGTTGGTAATGGAAAACTGACAGACCATAATAATGGCTTTTGTTATAAGCCTCAGTTGCTACAGATCAATTTCGTCCCACTGAATGGAAGTGACATGCACAAATTTAACTGAGCTTGAGCACCGCTGAGAAAGTTTGCTGTACTTTAGAACATACTTTAGAACTGTCCCGGAAAAGAAGCAATTGCAATGAAGCAAAAGGTTTTTTAAGGGGATGGGGAAAGGGATGAAAATCATGGTAGCAAACATCCAATGTGACTTTTACACTTACTCACTCTTGTATTGTTCCAAACCTGTATGACTATCCTTTGCAACTCTGAAGGAGACTTAATCTTCCCCTTCAGGGTGCTGTTCACCGTTGCAACTGGATTTTTCAGTCAGTGAATATCAAAATTATTTGTTCAAATCATTCAGACCAGTTTTGTGAACTTTTCATTGAAAAGATCGGACTCTTGATTTGTTCATGAACCGTGCATCACTATTTCTCAGAAGAACTCTCCAAGGAGAGGATGTCAAGAGTGGATGTCAAGATTTTCTGTTATAAACAGTTACACTGCCGTTCACACATTTGGGCTCAGTAATATTCAGCATATATATACAGTGTGTGTATATATACTGTACATAAGACAGTATTTTATTCAGCAAGGATGAATTAAATTGATCAAAAGTGGCAGTAAAGACATCTCTAATGGTACAAAAGATTTCTATATTAAATAAATAAATGCTATTCTTTTAAATTTCTGTTTATCAAAGAATCCTGAAAAAGAAGCATGGTTTCCACAAAAATATTAAGCAGCACAACTGTTTTCAACATTGATAATAATAAAAAATGCTTCTTGAGCAGCAAATCAGCATATTAGAATGATTTCTGAAGGATTGTGTGACACTGAAGACTGGATTAATGGCTGCTGAAAATTTAGCTTATTTCCCATCACAGGAATAAATTAAATTTTTAAATGTTTTCAAATAGAAATGTCTACTTTAATTAAATTTAATTACTTACATTTCAGACGTCTTCAAAAACATTACAAAATCTTACCGACTCCCTACTTTTGAACAGTAGAGTAAAGGTTTGTGCTTTTCACACAGAATTATATCTTATGGCTTTAGGAGACTAAAAAGCAGACAAATTGGATGATATTATGCTGTTATGTTACCCACACCAGAGTTAATTCACAGGTAGCAGTGCTCTAAATGCAACAGCACCACAGTAAGTAATTAATTAATACTATCAACTATTTACTTAATAAATTGTATTATAAGTGGGCAGGGGCAACTATGTCTGTAATATACTCGTAATATAACATTTTCAGATATTGTGGGTTTGTGTGTTGCTTTGAGAGTGTGTTCATTTAAACAAACTTTCTTATGAAACTTACAACACTCTCAGATTTTCTGTGCTTTTTTTTAAATTGAAAACCTGTCTGAAGTCCTTTAATTGAAAGAGAGAGAAGGGAACATCAAGTCTGCCAAGGCTGGCATTGGTTCAGATTCAAAATGATCACACCTCTTCATTTATTAGCTTCAGCTGTGATAGTGGTGAACCAGATGAATATGCTGTGACAGTTGTTGCAGTGTGAGTCCTATGGCTGGTTGCCAGGCGACCGTCTCTGACGGACAGTGCGGAGAGTGAACCTGTGGTGAGGAATGACCTTCTGTCTCTAGAGGAAGTGTCTCTCACCTGCTGCTGCTTAGGAACCGCCCACCTCATCTCTATGGCACTGCCTGTCCTGCGGAGAAAGGCTGTAGTATAATTAGTTTCACGAATAACAGTCATGACTATAGTAATAGTAATAACAGTCCGGAGAGATGCACATCTACTTAAGTAGCTGAGCCAAAGTATATTTCAGTAGATTAATATTTATTCCTCTGCTGCTTGTAAATTCCCATTTTTAGAGTCGTGCCTTTGTGACTCTGTATAGAAGGGAGTGGAAAAACAACAAACCACCTTCAGGGAAGATATTTGGTTTAGTTTCTGGAGCGAATATCCCTTCTCTCTCTTCTGCTGTTCCTCTAATTGAAGCATCCCATAGAGATACTTACAGTCAAGGGTTTAAAACTAATCAGGTCTCTACTACATTCATATTAACATCAAGTGAGTAAGGGTATTTTCTCTGTTCAGTTCAGATATTTGAGTTGAGTGTACATGGTTATTTTATGTAATGAAAACGAATTTCCAATATGTGTAACCACAATTAATTAGTCAACCAATTTTTTTGCAGCGTACTTGATGCGTCTTCCTTACGTCTGTCTACAGTTATCATTTGCAGAGAAGCTTCTATCAAGAACATACTGTAGAAGTAATTGTAAATAGTAACTTTCCCAACTCTCCCAGACCTCTCTGGAGAGTGACTCCTACACTGATAACCTCTCCATGCTTTGAAATACTTGCTTTTCTTTTTTTTTCAAGTCTTCAAGGATTGAAGGCTGCAGATGATTTCTAGACACCATTACTCTTATATCCATTTTTACCAATATGGACAGTGACCACTAAAGCTGTACGGTGACCACTGACTAGAGTTGCCAAGTCTGCTTATAATAGGCGACGTTGGGCATCTTTTTTGTTATGTTGCGTGAAAAAATCCCGGGTTGTGGTTTTTTGGGCTTATTTAAAAAAATATGGTTGCTTGTTAGGAAAATCTGACAAGCAACTTTGTTTCTTTACATTTATGCTCACCATATTCTCCAATGCATTGATTGGCACTCTGTCTGCTCACAGTAGCCAATTAATTCAATAATATAAGTTTTAACCTGTGCATATATTTAATTATTTAGTGTGCTTGTCTTCACTGTTTCTGTAATGTATATGCACTCTCTTTAACTGGAAATCTATGGAATCCCACAATTTTATCAGCGCTTTAAAAGCTTTGTGGTATGATGCTTCGTATTATTACCCTAACCTTATTTCGATGTGGTGTGTAGACATCCCTCTTAGAGCTAGCCGAAAGCCACATCCTGCATCATTTTATACCTAGTCATGTTTGCAAGCAGAGGTATCAGTCTGACTGCAGGGTTTCTCAGATGTGGGACTCCCTTAAAGCAATGCTGATTTAAGCAGACGGTGAAAGAAAGAGGTCGTTACCTCTGAAGTAGGGTAACTTGAGCCTCTGTACATGTGTCTTTGTGTTTGTGTGTTAGTGTGATGATTTCGAGTTTGCTTTGTTAAAGAGAGCATAAAACAGAAATGATCAATTAAAATAAAAATTCTGAGCTGTCAGATAGATTGAAATAATAAATCTTCTCTTACACTTTTCTATTCTTGAAAACAGTGTCAGATTCACCCACAATTTCATTTCATTTTCAAATTAATTGATTCGTTTTCTAATGTTTAATGAACTTTTAAATTTAAATGTCCTAAAAATATCATAATATTTACATTATTAATTTTTTATTTATGTTTTTAATCAAATAAATTATTATTAAAAATTCTACTAATATCCTCCTGTTTATATAAAATTATATTTATATTTTACTATAATATTTTATTTATATATTTTATAGAAAACTCATAGCAGTGTGATATGGCTGTATATCGGCATGGCTGTGATTCGGTAGTAGGCACGAGGCCGCAGGCAATCACAGATGTGCCGATATACAGCCATATCGCACTGCTACGAGTGTGATATTGCGTTTATGCAACAGTTGATTGGTTCATGTTGCATATGCAGCCAATAAGCTTATTGCTTATTACTTTTACTGCTACTGAATGCTACTGGATAGCATTCACTAGAGCAGTTTGCAGCATGCTTTCAGTTCCTCTGAAACCCTCCACCTTCCCCAGCTCCACCTGTATAGATATGCTACGGGTTATTATAAATGCTATTTGTGCAGTAGTAGTATGTCTTAAATACTCACTGCACCGTATCGGCGTAGGTATTCGCAGTAGAAAGTTCCTGTATTTGTTTTGCAGCAGCAGCAATAACAGCAATAGCCAACAGCAGCAGCGTAGCAGATCTATTCCGCCAAGACCAAATACATTAACACTGTCATATCCATAACCATGCTAAAATCTTCAGAGAGTTGTCTTGATAGAACTGTATTAAAAGCTCACTGTATTATGTAGAGTATTATGGGAGCGAGATGGACTGAGTGAGTGTGATTACCTGCATCTGATACAGCATTCATTCTTCAGCTCAATCTCATATTGACAATAAAACATTAGTTTGACTGTCCGCTAAGGAAAGCGATGTCTTTGTCGTAGGCTACTATCCTTTCATCTGTTGATTTCCGATGACAGCGCTGCTCAGCACATTTGTTGGCTGCGTCTTACAAGGTGTTGTTGAAAGTAGAAATAACTTGTTTACAACCCTGTTTCTGTATAAAATATAATATAAAAGTCTTTACTGCTGACTCACTCATAAAAAGTCACTTGTCGCCATCTTATGGTGGAACAATGTAACTAATCACCATCACAAACATGCACACCATTTCCCAATACTAAATACTATAATTAAATACTACTATTATTTGTATAATATATTATTTATTGAATAATAATATTTAATAAACAACAACAGCCATCATAAATGTTGCAAGGCAATTTATTCAAAAGTACAAAGGCAGCAACCTTAATGAGAATAATGAGACCAAAGACTATGAATGAATATCTCATCACCAAAGACACGAATATCTCATGTTTAACTACTATAGAGACATCAGAGTCAGCGGCAAATTCCAGAAGATCTGGCCGAGTTAAGGCTCCTCTCGGCGGGTTCATGAGCACCAAATGGCCGCTGACGCCGTGGAGCTCACATCTGCTTTAACGTCTAAGCAAATTTTCAAATAGACATTATCTTTATTAACAAACCGCATATTTGAAGTTTAA